>NC_053157.1:54482148-54782148 GCF_016835505.1 Polypterus senegalus
AATGCTAATACCATGCTGTCAAAATGTGTCGTTTGTATGGTATATTATGAAGCACGCAGACATACACAATCCAACATCACAGTCAGAACAATAGTAGTGTGATTCCTTGTGGATTTTCTATCCAGACTGATCACTAGCTTCACGTTTGGATTCACCAGAATCATTTTTGATTTCACTGTCCATTTCAGTTTCATTGCCTGAAGAAATGTTCACTTCGTCATCACTGCTCGTATCACTGTCAAGAACATGCAACACCTGGGCTGCTGAAAAACATTTCTTATGTGACGCCATTATGAGGCTTGGAGAAAACATGTCTGCATCGTTGCCAGGGTAGTACTCAGGCCTATCACTTACACAAGACATGCCTATAGTATATTGTTTCCCAAGCAACCAACTAACGCTGTTTGCACTTTTATAGCCCAAGTAGTCCTCAGGTCTAATGCTTACACGAGATGTGTCTATACTGTTGTCTGAGTGATGCTCTGGATTAATGTTTTCAGCACTGTATTTACAGTAGGGCTGCAACGATTAGTCAGCGTAATCGACGATGTTGACTACAAAAAATCGTTGGCGCAGATTTTTTATTGTCAACGCTTCATAAACAGAACCTTCAATAGAGGCTCCAGACACACAGATCCACATTGGTTTTTGTAACTGCAATGCACTTACACAAACGTTTGGGTCAGACCTTATTGTTTGCCAAGACTGCACACAGTCCTACCAACGAAGAAGAACATCTGAGAAGAAGAAGAATGTAGAGGAAAATAAACGTGGTTGCAATGGTGAGTCAGATAAAGTAGGGAGAAGGAGATGGAAAAAAATTGAGACAGAAACTTTTTAAAGTGTGGGAGCACTTCACCGAAAAAGAAAAGAAAATTGAATGCAGATTATGTAAAGCGGAGCTTTATTTTCATGGCAGCACCATTATGATGCATGAGCATCTGAAATTAAAGCATCCTGGAGATGTGATGCCTGTTTATGGCGTTATTTCAGTGCCACTATTCTGAGCGCACGTAAAAAAAGATTGCAAGTGCAAGTGTTGCATTTTGTAAACCCCAATTTTAAAATAAAATAATAAAGATATTATCCGCAAATTGGGGTTTAATTGAGTTTAGTTGGATTTAGCTACATTTCGACTGTTTCCGAATGCAGCAGCTAGTTGAAGTTGATTTACGTGTCTTCATCAAGCTGCTAGTTTCGTAGATAGTCCGAATAGTCCAGCAATTCAGTTAAACCATTAAACCCCAATTTTAAAATAAAATAATTAAAGATATTATCCGCAAATTGGGGTTTAATTGAGTTTAGTTGATTTAGCTACTCGACTGTTTCCGGAATGCAGCAGCTAGCGAGCTGATTGGAGACCGTAAGAGCCAATCAGAATTTTTGAAACCAAGTCTGTGATTGGTTGGTTTTGTGGCACACTTATAACGGTGTACAGAGAGTTGAGCCGCAGCAGAGAATGTTGTGAGCTAGCAACACATTGCGAAAGCAAGCGCAAATGAAAACCTGAGCGTAGAAGGGGTGCTATTGTGTGTGTGTATATGGATAAGCTAAACACTGAAATACATTTTTGCACGCAGCAATGAATTTTGTTCACTCAAATTCAGCTTTTGTACGCTCAAAATAAATTTCTCCTCAAAATGCAACACTTGCACTTGCAATCTTTTTTTAAGTGCGCTCAATATTTTTTTACGTGTGCTCAGAATAGTGGCACTGAAATAACGCCATACCTGTTGACAATTTATGCTGGTGCTGTTAGTTAGTTAGGGTCAGATCAGGAGGGAAGAGAGAGCGTGAACGAGACTGTGAAAATAAAAGTAAAAAAGCTAACTTTTTAACAAATTTACACTCGATCTGTTTGTTTTCAATTAATACTGCATTAGTGCAATGATGTTTTCTGATTGGTAGTATTCAGGTCATACAATAATTTCTTCAAAATGTCTCATATACTGTATTTATCTTTCTTTTTTTTCCCTTGGTGCTGCGCACTGACACCAGAAGGCGTGACCTTATTTAGTGCTAGCAGCAGCACGCGGGTGGCCGGTTGCTTGTGCTATAAAGCACATGTACTGTGCAAGGCATGCACACGGTCCACTGAGAAAAGAAGAGTGTTCATGGCTCATCTTGCAGAGGAACATTCTTTCCTCTGCATGTCCTGGAGTCCTATGCAGACTGGGCAAGATCGGGGGGATAAAAAAAAAAACATGGTCATTGATTACAACCGCAAGAAGGTACGCAAATGAATATGGATAATGTTGCATCTGTGCCACAATGTTTTCCGAAATGTACTATAAGGTCATAAAATGAATAATTCCAAATATCGTATATGCCTATGTCTCTGTTTTTTGTCAGTGCGTCTTTGACATCACGGGCCGTAAGGCGCATACTAATTCAGCGTAAGCGGGAACACTCAATAAAATTGAATAAAAAATCCAGGACATGATCCAACCTGCGAACGTTGCAACCAAGCCCCAGCCTCACTGGGTCACATGTTCTGGGCCTGCACCAAATTAACATTATTCTGGACAAAAATTTTTAATTACCTCTCAGACAGCCTTGGACTCACAATCCCTCCTAACCCATTAACAGCTGTGTTTAGGGTTCTTCCAGAGGGGCTTAAAGTGGAGAAGGACAAACAAATTGTGATTGCATTCACTATACTCTTGGCACGCAGACTCATTCTGATAAACTGGAAGAACCCAAACTCTCCTCTTTTAAGTCAGTGGGAAACCGATGTGTTATATTATTTGAAATTGGAAAAAATCAAATACTCAGTTGGAGGATCCGTACAGACTTTTTTCAAAACATGGCAGGATCTAATCAGTAATATTTTAAAATAAGTTTATAAAGCACAGAGAATTTATTAACTTAGGTATGTTTACAAGCCTTAAATCTTACACCGTTTGGCTTGCTCTCTCTCTCAGGGGTGGGGATCAATCTGTTCTTAACATAATTCTTTTTTTTGTAAAAACTTGATTGCTATGTATGGATTGTAATAAAATAAAAAAAATAAAAAAATTGAATAAAAAAAAAAAAAATCAAGTGACAATGAGACGAATAAGGCAGGTTCGACAGCGTTTGTGTGTTAGGTTTTATCCATCCCTATCAGAGAATTTCCAGTTCAATTGTCTCAAAACACCACTCACATCTACAGTTATTCCCAGTTTCAGATAAAAAATAACAGCGTTAGATCCCTGTTCTGGGGTCCAGTGCCTCATCTGCTCACGTCTGTCCACCTGTTAATGGAAAAAAATTAACATATTATATTTTTGGACACTTTCTTCTTTGGGTCAATGTTCCCAGCTGCTGAGAAGAGATGCTCAGAGGGAGTAGAGGTAGCAGGAATACATAATGATTTTTCAGACAGAAAGAGATGTTTTAATCATCACACTCTGAAGAAAAAGTGTTGTGGTTTATCACATCATGTACTATATTATGCCAAAATAAAAAATTATTGGACTAAAATATGTAACAAGCTAATTACTGATATGCTCCAAAACGCAAGTTACCTAACGTTAGCTAGAGATGGTTTCCAATTCATATGAACTCAAATATTATATGAAAAAAGAAGAAAAAAAAACTTGGACAGCTCAGATACTCGTATTCACTCGTTTACTATAGCTCCAAACACGGCAAAGATAACTGAAATTATATTCACTTAACAACAACAACATTTATTTATATAGCACATTTTCATAAAAACAGTAGCTCAAAGTGCTTTACCTAATAAAGAATAGAAAAATAAAAGACACAATAAGAAAACAAAATAAATCAACATTAATTAACATTGAATAAGAGTAAGGTCCAATGGCCAGGGGGTACAGAAAAAACAAAAAAAAACTCCAGACGGCTGGAGAAAAAAATAAAATCTGTAGGGATTCCAGACCATGAGACCGCCCAGTCCCCTCTGGGCATTCTACCTAACATAAATGAAACAGTCCTCTTAAGATTTAAGGTTCTAACGGAAGGGCTTGATGATGATGGTCACGTAGACTACTGCCTTTTAATCCATCCATCATTGTTGGAGCATCATGAAGCTTTGAGTAGGTGGAGGTGGCGCAGGCCACCACCACAAAGAAACCGGAAAAAGAAACAGAAAAAGAGAGTAGGGGTCCGTACGGATTTTAGAGCCACCATGAGTAGTTATTATGAGGAATTTGAACATACAGAGTATCAGGATTAAGTTAAATTAAGTTAAATTGAAGTTATAAAAAGGCCATGTTAAAGTAATGTGTTTTCAGCAGTTTTTTAAAGTGTTCTACTGTATTAGCCTGGCGAATTCCTATTGGCAAGCTATTCCAGATTTTAGGTGCATAGCAGCAGAAGGCCGCCTCACCACTTCTTTTAAGTTTTGTTCTTGGAATTCTAAGGAGACACTCATTTGAGGATCTAAGGTTACGATTTGGAATATAAGGTGTCAGACATTCTGATATATAAGATGGGACGAGATTATTTAAGGCTTTATAAACCATAAGCGCAATTTTAAAGTCAATCCTGAATGACACAGGTAACCAGTGTAGTGACATCAAAACTGGAGTAATGTGTTCAGATTTTCTTTTCCTATTTAGGATTCTAGCAGCTGCATTCTGCACTAGTTGCAAACGATTTATGTCTTTCTTGGGTAGTCCTGAGAGGAGTGCGTTACAGTAGTCTAGTCGACTGAAAACAAATGCGTGAACTAATTTCTCAGCATCTTTCAAAGATATAAGAGGTCTAACTTTTGCTATGTTTCTTAAGTGAAAAAATGCTGTCCTAGTGATCTGATTAATATGCGATTTAAAATTTAGATTAAAGTCAACAATTACCCCTAAACTTTTTACCTCCGTCTTGACTTTTAATTCTAATGTATCCAGTTTACTTCTAATAGCCTCATTGTATCCATTATTGCTAATCACTAAGATTTCAGTTTTCTCTTTATTTAACTTGAGAAAGTTACTATTCATCCATTCTGAGATACAAGTCAGACATTGTGTTAGTGAATCAAGAGAGTCGGAGTCATCAGGTGCTATTGATAAGTACAGCTGTGTGTCATCAGCATAGCTGTGGTAGCTCACGTTGTGCTCTGAAATAATCTGACCTAACGGAAGCATGTAGATTGAGAATAACAGCGGACCCAGGATAGAGCCTTGTGGAACACCATATCGGATATCATGTGTTTTCGAGTTGTAATTACCACAACTAACAAAAAATGTTCCCCCTGTCAGGTTGGATTCAAACCAATTTAAGACACTTGCCAGAGAGGCCCACCCATTGACTAAGGTGATTTCTAAGAATATTATGATCAATGGTGTCAAATGCAGCACTCAGATCTAAGAGGATGAGAACAGATAAATGGCCTCTGTCTGCGTTCACTCGCAAATCATTTACTACTTTAACGAGTGCAGTTTCTGTGCTGTGATTTGTTCTAAAACCCGACTAAAATTTATCAAGAATAGTATGTTTATTTAGATGGTCATTTAACTGCATAATGGCTGCCTTCTCCAGCACTTTACTTAAGAAAGGCAGGTTAGAGATGGGTCTAAAATTTTCAAGAGCTGAGGGGTCAAGATTATGTTTCTTAAGCAGGGGTTTAACTACAGCAGTCTTAAGACAGTCTGGGAAGACCCCCGTATCTAATAACGAATTAACTATTTTTAAGTTGCCAGAACCAGCTGTCTTCGTGTCTCAGTGCAATTTGCTAGCGCGCAGGGGGCGAATATATTCGGCGACGTACATTAATTGAACCCCAGAACCAGCTATATTTGCTTCACAGGGCAATTTGCCAGCACGCCGGAGCTGATCAATCAATGCCGTACATTTGTTGAGCAACCAGCTCTTGACCACTGCAAAGCCCCGGAAGAACTGCAGCACCACTGTCTCTGGGATTCAGCCGCTGCACTAGACAAGCCTGCAGTCATCAGCATTTATCTCTGTGTGTTTGTGCGCTGCCAGTTCAAGTGCAGTTGGCTCAGTGATTTACTGAATTTCAGCTTCATTTGCACCTTGAACATATTATAATAGATTGTTACAGTAGTTTTTTTTTTATAGTTTTTACAGTTCATTTGCAGTGTGTAATATGATCAGTGTTGCAGTAATTGTGATGCTCTTTGCATGGAAAAAAAAAAAATTCCATTAAAATTTCACATTTTCTTTGTGAATTGTGACATTTACTTAAAAAGTGCAGCTAAAAAGTATTTGACATCCAGGGGTGCATTAACCCCCAAGTATGTGTCGGTTTAAGGGTTAACTATCACTGTCGAAACCTAGATATAGACATTATTGTACAAACATCAATGTTAACACGTGACATCAACTTTACTTGCTAAAACTTACCTCTCAAGAGACGGTGGCATCACAGCTCCAGGATGCTTGCGTTTCAGATGCTCATGCATCACGGTGGTGAGGCCGTGAAAAGAAAGCTCCGCTTTGCATAATCTGCATTCAACTTTTTTTCTTTTTTGGTGAAGTGTTCCCACAGTTTAGAAAGTTTCTGTCACAATTTTTTTTCCATCTCCTTACCCCTCCTCTATCCTACTCGCCATTGCAACCATGTTTATTTTCCTCCACATACTTTTTCTCCTCAGACGTTCTTCTTCGTTGGTAGGACTGTATGCAGTCTTGACAAACAAAAACAAACGATACTGCCCCAGATGTTCATGTAGTGCATTGCAGTTACAAAAACCAATGTGGTTCTTTGTGACCAGAGCCTCTATTGAATGTTCTGTTTATGACACGTTAACAATAAAAAATCTGCGTCCACAATTTTTTGTAGTCGATTATGTCGACTAATCATTGCAGCCCTATACAGTACACACTTCTAGAATGTATAATCTACATTTTAATTTATTTGAATATATATGTATTCTCATCATAATTAAAGTTATTTGACAGTTTTTGTTTGACTTGTAATTGTGGCTTGTGTGATTAAACTATTGTTATTAAACGTTTAACCTTGCTGCAAACATTGCACACTACATTTATTGTTTGAAAAAATATCTGGTTTTGAATGCATTCATCCCGATCTACCCGTGCTGTTTTCTAATTCATGTGAAATCTTGATGATCAGTTATTTTTTGAATTAAAATTTTAAAAAAAATCTCATTACAACACTTGTATGGTAATGACAATTTGTCGAAATAAATCCATTCTAGTACTGCACTACTGGTGTTCCAGTAATCTGTGTTATTACCCAAATATCTTTAAACCAAAATAGGGTCTTAATAACTGAACACAAGGATTGAACCAACCCTGGATGGGGCACTCTTCTCTCTCCCAAAACACATCACAAACTCACTATCACTTACACTAAGAAAATTTAATTTGAACAATAAAAATAACTTGCATAGGTTTTGGATTTAGGTCAAAATTAGTGTACATAGACATAAAAAGATAATGCAGACTCCACACATGTGGAATTTGAACCCAGGAGTCTGGGTCTCTAAGGTAGTACTTTTAGCCATTGCACCATTGTGCCACACCCCGATGTTTATGGCATTTAAAATTGTTTCTATTAAAAAGTGTCCAAAAATATAATATGTTAATTTTTTTAAGCACATATGCAATTTATCACCCTAGGGAGCTGCAGTCAATCTTGTCAGAAAGAAGCTTAAAACACATCTCAGCTATTTAAAGAATGCAAACATAACATATGATCATTAAACATAACACAAGCAGATGATTTTGTGTTTGATACTATGAGATTTTCTTTTAGATGATAAGGAAGATACCTAATTCTCACGTAAGTCTTTAAATGCACATGAAAATCGAGATATTAATGACATGAGTAGTGTTTTCATTTAATATTAAAATTGGCAACCAGTAATATATACCAACAACCTTTCTTGGGAGAGTGGAGGGGGTGTGAAGGTACTGTGGCAACTATCTTGATGTAAATTAGATTAATTTCAAAAGGGGTATACTGGAGCCGAATTGTCCATGGTAGTGCTTCTCAACTCTTTTGTTAGCATGACCCACTTTTTCCTATACAACTATCTTCACAGTCATCAGTGTACTTCCCCTTGGTGATGAAGCACGATCGTTAGAGCAGGGTGGGGATTGAGTGCGTTTATCAGAGCAGCGACCCACCCCGACCCATTATCAATTTAAACAATCACAACTCACTACCCTGTAGTGGGAGCCCACATCCCAAAAATGGGTCATGATCCAGTGGCTGAGAAATACTGCTCTATAGGGTTTGTTTACTTTCATGTTTTATTCCTGTTGATATTCCAATGTTCTAAAATTATATCATACTTTATAATGTCATCCTAGAAATTATTAGATTGTCTTGGATGATTCTGTTATCTTTGTCGAATTGGCAGTTTTAAATTTGTTTAAGATATATAAAAAGTATGAAAAGGGAATTTTATTGTGAGAAAATGAAATTTTATTCTTAACACTAGAATTACCAGAGATTATGAGAAAACTCGTAAATCCGGCCCACCTTAAATCCGTTCGCACCTCTCCATCAGCGTCTTTTGTCCTGTAAATGTGCCAATTAAGGCAAGCAGCCTGCTATTCCATCCCCCACCATCACAGAATATGCACAAAGTTTTCCTAGCTCATGCCTTGTTTGATTATCTGGGAGTGAAGTCCTGGAGTTTTAGAGCAGCTCACTACTGAAAACAGTAAATATAGGAGACAGTCAGGATCAAACTGGGGACTCTTGATTATAAGTCAGCAAATTTTACCGCTATGCCACGGAAGCTGTTGTATCGTCTGAACCTTTTGTGAAAGTGTTTATTTGATCTTTGGACTTCAGGCTTCACACATTCTATAGTTTATGCCTACATTTTATAACATTTATTACTAAAATTTGAAAAAGTTTCTGTTTTAATAATGTGTTTACACAGATTACTGTAGAAATGGAACACACATGAAATGCATGTGTTCCAAGTAACAATCTATTATTTCCACTCTAAAACTCTAGCACTTCACTCCCAGGTAATCAAACAAGGCATGAGCTGGGAGAACTTTGTGAATGTTTTGTGACAGTGGGGGGATGGAATAGCAGGCTGCTTGCTGCTTGTCTTAATCGTCACATTTACAGGACAAAAGATGCAGACGGGGAGGTGCGAATGGATTTAAGATGGGCCGGATTTACAAGTTTTCTCGTAGGCTCTGGTAATTCTATTGTTAAATCATGAAATTATATTGATTGTGTGTATATTGGTAGCACTGCACATGCACAGACATTAAGAGCAGGTTGTTTCAATGTTAGAACATCAATAATGTTTACAGTGAATGGCTGCCAAAATCACCATCACCTTGCACTACACATGCAATGTACTGCCCATCTTGGAATCAAACTAAAAACATGGAAAACAATCTTGGCATTAGTAAAGCACTGTGATTCACTTCCAATAACCACTCCAGCAACTAAAGAGTGGCAAGATTTTAACAACTGCAATCCTTAAATGTGAACCGCCTTCCATGTAAAACTCATTTGTTTTAAGGTATTTTAAAAAACAAGTCTAATGTTGGGAAAGAACACACTCTGTCTCTTTCAACAGCAAAGCAAATGCATTGCTGCAACACTTGCCCTCTTTCACAGATTTAAGTTGAAAAATGTGATTCAGTAAAAAATTGGCATTCATTTTTATTGAGCATTTTGTGAAGACATACATATTTTAATTATGTCTTTGTTGTAAAAATATGATCTTTACGTTACTTATTTCTTTCCACTTATTTATCAACACCATGCTTCTAGGAACAAAATGCCCTGGCAACCAACGCCACCCACAAATAAAAATCCCAATTGGTGGAGAGGTAAAACCTTTTTGTCCTTCCTCACTTTTCTCTATGTCCTTGTCAGGACAATGGGATACATTAAAGTCGCAGTCTATCATATCCTCAACCTGTAAAGTACATCTAAACCACACTTCCCATTCCCTCCTAGGCCCCCATGGTGTCCTGCACATCTAAAAATATTGATGTGTCAGGTTCCTTCTCCAACACAGCCCATCGCATCCTGGATTCAAACCGCTGCTGCCAACATCTCCTGTCATCTCCCAGGGTGACTTGTCTGTTGCTCATCTAATGATACCATCACACTTTAAGCCTCCTCCCTTCATCTAGGTCCCATCTCTCTCTCCAAACTACACCCCCCCACTTCTGCTCCACTGGTATATCTGGGTGGATCTCAATGAGCTAAGTTAAAAGCTAAGTTAAATGGTGATGGGTTGATGTGCTATGCATTGGACTACATCCCACTCAGTGTTTCCTCTGCCTTTATATCCAATGTTGAAATGAATTTCGAAAGTTTTCAAGAGCAGCTTAAATGGAGTACAAATCTTTATTTATGAAAATTGGGAAATATTTTAGCCATTCTTGTTTAATTTGGACTTCATGGGCATCTTCAGAATTAACCTTGTTCAACATTTATCCACCGTATTAACAATAGTTTAATTAATATAAAATGAAACATTTTTAGCATAATAGGTATTCGGTATTTGTGAAAAAAATGGGTCAAGAGGAAATCCAATTTTTGGAAACTAAGAGCGAAAACAGAACTTACGGTTCAGTTAGTGATATTAACAAATGGTAAAATAAGACTGATTGGAGCAGCCAAAAAACATAAGTGGACAAAAATAAGTTTTCTCTTTTCCTTGTATCCATTAATGATGAACTTTGTGTTATTTATAGGATAGGGGGAATCAAACTGGAGTTTGTGATCTGTAAATCTGAAGATTAAGTACTTTAAAGAAGATCCAGAATGCCATCTAAACTTCCAATTTTGAAAGTACTTGTTGTGCTGTGCTCACTGCTGGTGGAAGATAGTGTATCAGGTAAATTTATTTTTTTTCTTAGTCATATTATTACATGTGGTCACCTTATTGTTGTGATGTCTGACTGTCAGACAAAAAAAAAAGAATTTGACATAATGAAGACATGCTTGTAATATGCATTTTTAGTCTCACATTCATTCAGGATAGTTGACATTTGAGCCCAGGGTTTACGTACATTAGTCATAAGGCTTTTATCCAATGCATTGTCTGCCTTTTATCTATAACATGATTTTTGCTTTTAAACAATTGCAGTTTTTGCCTTTGATTAAAAGTATGTTAAATGTTGGAGAAAGTCGAAATACAATTTGTAGTTTCTGTAAACCTGGTGTTATCTCTTGAATGTTTGGAGGTACCTTTTCGAACCCTAATGTCGTGACCCAGATTAGCAGTGCACTAAGTACTCTTTCACTTGATAATGGTACTTGAACAAGCAGTAGAGAACATAATCTGACTTGCTCCTCCAACAGTAGAGAGACATTTTTGTAGCTTATACAGACTGGGTGCTGTGCCAGCGGCAGTCTTTTTATAGAAGTTCCATATTTCTGTCTATCTGTTTGTCTATCTAAATGACTGTTTTTCTTTTTTCTTGTTTATAGAATATTTCAATGACTATTTCAGCAAAAATACCTTCCATGAATTAATCTAAAAAAAGATGTTTTTTGTAAGAAATGGCTATGATTTGATATGATTTGAAAAGCAAATATATGCGTTTTAGTTTTTTTAGTTGAACTACTTCTTCTTATTATTTTTATATTCTCCTATAGTCCCCACTAATCTGGAGTGTGTAACATATGACCTGACGAACATCAGCTGCTCCTGGAACTCTATGGTTGGCACAAACCTGGAATCCATATATAAAGTCTGCATAGGGTAAGACTTGTTATGTACACCCAAGAAGAGCAGTGCACACATTCACACAATTATATAGCTAAAAGGTCTAATACACATTACAACAAAGCCCAATACAACAGTGCATTTATAAAAAATTAAACATAAAGGGATAATAAAATGAATTATGAATACGATAAACAAACATATTACTGACTTACATGCAAACTTCATGTTTTTTGGAATTCCATTGAGCTGCATTTTAGAATCAAAGAAATCTCTGAAAGATTCCAGCTAAATATATTGCATTGCCTTTCACTGGTCACTTTAATAAATACAATTCATTGATACTAGATGCTCATCTGATTTGAAATTCTTTAAGATTTAAATTGAGAAACCAGTGAAATGGGAATATTGTATGACTGTTTAGTCCTTTTAAGGTGGAAGGACTTACCAGTCTGGAGTATAAAAAATATAGGTCAGAGATCATACATCTCTGCTCTAATATTCCTAGCTTGTTGAAATCAGCAAATTCTCTTTGTAACTTTCTGGAAGTTCTCTTTTTTTAACCTAGTCTTATTTGACTAAGTTAAATAAATCATCTGGCTTCAATATTTAGAAGTGGTAGCTTGCTATGCATTTGGTTGGGAACATAGTAATGTTCTTTTAGTATCATTTTATTATTAATACCATCCAATTTTCACCCTTTGTCAATCTGAGTAGTGTGGCTTTTGTCTTTCTGTATCTGAGTATAACATTGCTCTGGGTTAAGAATAAAACCACTAAAGGAATTCTGCTCCACATCTTTTCCACTCCAGTTTCTAAGTTCCCTCAGTCCTTTGACATGGACTCCTCTCAGCTCTAATAAAGAGTTTTCCCCACCCATTTATGATGTCCTGTATGCTGGTAACATCCAGTCCCAGCTTTTTCCATCCCTACAAATTCAAACCATTGTTGCTTTTAAAATATTTATATTGTATTTTTTTTTTATCACTCAATCATTGAAATCTATGCATTACTCTTGTTACTCATAACAGTTACTCAATAGTAATGTCTTACATGAGTACTGCTATCAACAGCAAATTAAATTATCACTGGATTTTAAAACAATCCAACATGCATGGGCTCTCTTCATCACATTAACAAATCAGTCTTCTTGGGCTGTCTACTGATTACTCTAGTTTTCCCTAACTAACTGGTTCATCACCAAATGCATCCATGAAATGTGTTCCTGCCAGCCTCAAGTTCAACAACCTTGATGACATACCGAGCTGGCGCTGGGTGTGGAGTGCATGATTCACCCTTAAGGTCTAAATACAGAAGGAAAGATGAATAAATATTGTTTTTCTTCCAGTGGTAATGTGCTGTATGTTGATTAGCACATGCAAGTAAGAATTTCACTGTACTCTGTACACATGAAAATAATAACCCTATAAGCCATTTAATATCTATTGTTTTGAATAATTTGCCTGAACAAAATAAATGAATGGTATGAAAATAATTAATATAGAAAGACCTACACTAAATAATTTTTTTTATATTTTTCATAGTTATAACAAATGGTAAAACCCTAAAATTAGAAATTTTATGTAATATTTAAATATAATAATTCCTAATAAATTGCTGAAACCTTTTCCCTTTTATGCTAAGATTGTACAGTAGTAAACATCTCTCTCCATTTCAACAAACTCACAGACCCTCATAGGTATTTCTTAAACCAGCTTGTTTCTAGCTATGAGAGAATGGAAGCAAATGTGACAATATTCACCATCATCTCAACAGCATATGCCAACACAGCTCAAAAATGAAGAATGTTTACATTAAATAGTATAATCATTTTAATGTACTTACCTGTCTTGTACACACAGGATTCAGAAATGGCAGAACTGCTTAATGGATTTAGATCAGGTTTTTTTCTATAATTTGCTTGAACATTCTAGTTGATTTTGTGACTTTGCTCGTTGCACTAAGTATCATAGTTCGCTAGCAGGCATGATGTCAGGATTGGGGAGCCAGGTGGGGCCATTCTCACTTACGTCCTAGCCTCCATTTGAATCAGTCCACCTTTGGCCATATTTTGGAGCATACCATGCCTCCACTTCCTTAGAGACACCTGTTTGTACCTGTTTGTTTGTTGATTTTTAAAAGTTTGTCCTGTTTCACTACTACGTGGGTGGAGCCACGGGGGACAGCTAGTTAATAATAATAATAATTACTTAGTCAAGTGTTGAAAATGGTTATACTATATCTGGCTTATGTAAGTTATTTATGAAGTAAAAACATTATGCAGCAACACCATTAAAAATAATAAAAGATGCCATTTCATTTTCATATCATTGCTTTTAGGTATTTTACTTAACATCGTACTTAAAAGGTTATTTAAAATGAGCAACAGTGGATCTTTTAAAGCATATTAAAATGCTTTCATTTTCATGTTTATTTATAATTATATCTGTGTTTATTTGATATAATGTTGCTTTGTAATTACAGAAGCAAATGTGAAACAACTACAGAGAGGACAGCTACATTTCCTTTCATTATTTTTCCTTCTTCACAAGCAATAAACATTACTGAAAGTAATAGCCAGGGATCTGCAACCAGTAATTTTTTGGTAACAGAAGAGGACATTGGTAAGCAGTTTCTCACCTTTTTTGTGTTGTCTCATACTACTGTTTTTCGGTATACCAAATTCTTAGAGTGGTCATAACAGTTCCATTAATTTCTTCTGTTATTTCTTACAATGATTTTTTACTGTTGCTTGAATACTGTAAATGGCTGCTAATTGTATAGGTTACTAATAAAGTAAAAAAAAAAAAAGTCCTTTATTGGTCAAAAAGCAGCAGACTTCATCTGCTTGCATGAGTCGTTTTTATTATACTTATCAAATAATAACATAACTTGTTATACTTGATTTTAACTTTTTTGTCAAGCTAAACACTAATAAAGAAGAACTTTTCTTGTGCAATAACTTTCAGAGTTTGAGAAACTGTACCATTTTCCTTGAATGCTGAAATAATTAAATGATTTCTTAAAAGTATTTAGTCACACGTGAAATGTATCCATTGGCCAATTGCTAATTTTCTGTCATCAAAGATAAAATACATTTTAATGCCTTTATTATTTTTGAGTGCACTCTTATACTGCACAGAAATGCATAAATTCTAACTTATTGTTTCAATGCATGCTTACCAAGTGCAATAACCACAAAACCACTGAGCTGGGTAGATTTTCATTGCTTACTATTCCTTTCACTATTACTTCCAAGGTACATCCTTCATCTTTTTATGAAATACCGGGGTGGGGGTGGGGGTGGGAAACCCAAACCCTGCTGACTGCTTGGTAGTATGGAACAGACCAAGGCCAGGTTTATACTTCACGCAATGCGTGCGCCTGCAGATACTACAGCTATGCCAGTGTATTGTTTATACTTGTGCGTGTACTTTATGTAAATTGGAAGATTCCACCTGGAGGCAGAGATATCATCATGGTGAGAAAACAATGTTTGGCTTTGCTATGTTCTGAATTGCCGGAAACATTCGTTAAATTCCCAGGATACCTTTCCACAATATCTCTGAAAAGGGTGGATGTTTAATGATTACATCCATCAATCCAGGGACGCATCCATTCCAGCAAGTATCGGGCACAGGGCAGAAATGAGCCTTGGACGGGGCATCAGTTCATTGCAAGGTGAATACAAGAATACACATACACTAGTGTCATTTTAGCATCATCAAATCCCCAAACCTGAATGTCCATGGAAGGAAACCAGAGCACATTTGGTTTTGGTTTGGAGCCTTGCCTAGGTGCATATCCTAATTATGACATATTTTGTTTTAGGATCCTATTCTATTCTGGGAAACTACTATGAGAAAGACTTCTAACATATGTTCAAGTTAATAACAAAGTCAGCTTGGAATGTCCAAATGCTAAAAGTACACTACGAAGATGCCAAAGACACTAAAAAACTCTCTTTCTGTCATTCTATGTGTACAGATTGAATCAGTAGACACTGACTTCTTTATTTGTCATTTCAGTTTTTATTCCTCCTGCTCCTGAAAAGGTGATGCTAAATATAACTTCATTATGGACTCTGTCAGTGTCCTGGACAGATGAATTTTCAAAATGTTTACATATGGAGTATCAAATTCAAGTTCTATTGACTGAGAAAATGCAAGTTGTTTATAATGTAAGTGTCAAAGTGCCTAGATGCTTTTAAAGGATGCATTGGAATTTTTCTTTAAATTGGTGTGTATATAGTTATGTTTTATGTTTATTAAAGTATCTTGATCTTCTGATGTTGCATTCTTTTAAAGATTTTCTTAATATTTATATAATGCATCAGTTCAAACGGTTTCATGAAAACGAAATGGTGTAGCCTTTATTGAAGGAATGATTTTTGCAACTAATGATTAGTGTTGCTTTTTATTTGTGTTGACCCTTTAAACTCTCATTAGTTTTTTTTTAGAATACAGTATTTTTATTTTGAGTAATATAAAGTGTTACTCTGTAATACCAAGGAAAAAGCTCTTTTAAGAGCACTGATATCAGTCAGCCTCTTTATGGTATTAGCAGATCACTCTCCTGGGACTCATTACTAAATAGAAGAAAAAATCACATGATATCCTGGAGCCTGGAACTGTATGTTCATCAATCAATCACATAGTAGATTTCCTGGTAAACATGTGTTCTTGGAGCTTATCAAGGTGAATAAATGTCTCAAATCAAAGTAAAAATAAATAAATAATTGGTAATATATATAGCAGGTTGCTACACAAGACAAAATCCATTAAAACAGTGCTTGGTCTGGATTGCACAAAATGAGTTCACTCACTAGAATGACATAAAATCTGCATTAGCAATGCGGTTTTAGCATGTATTCAACTTTTGCCACTTAACTGTGCACTTCCAGCTTGTTATTGACCATTATATGCTTATTAAGGCACTAGCTCAAAGCTTTTGGATTGAACAGTCAGAACTCGCTGTTTTTCATTGCTGTAATACACAGGTTCATAACTCCTGGGTCGGGAATAGTTGTGATTCAAAATTGTAATCCATTGAAAAGGGATGTGTATGGGTTGCAAATTGCCTTGTGTTGAGTCACCGTGTTTACTTTAAGCAAACACAGTTACACCAGTATTAAGTTTGTCTGTAATTCTTCAAGGTGGACGAACCCCCTGTGATTGCAGGAGCTGAATGAGTTGCCAATAAAATATGTTTATGTGCTTTTGCTATAATTACATTACTTTATTCAGACCCCAATACAATCATTTGTGAACATTAAATGTAGAGCAGCCTTTATCTCTTGTCATTTTAAAATTAATGCTTTATGAGTAATACCTAGTCAATGTCATATTTAATGTGCACAACATGACTAAATAATATTGGTTGTCTTATTGGTCATTTGTGACTCTTTTTAAAAATGGCAGACATAAATAACTTTTACTTTTGAATTTGAGTTTGGAACTAAGGTATTATTCCTTTTTGCAGAATTTTGAATAAATAGCATGTGGCAGTGTAGGTCAGCCCCACACTATCGGGTTCTTTTGGGGAGCCTCTTGAACCAGCTAGTGCCAATAGTGTACCCGAGTGATGAGCCAGTGGATGAGGAAACAATGCAGAAAGCAAGGGGTGGGTGCAAAAGTGAGCATAGTGCTTATATTTAAACTTGCATAAAAAACAAACTGTGTCCAAAAAGCAGAGCAGTGCTCCATCAGTCAATAAATAAATAATAAAAAGAAAAAAAAATAAGTGGAGGTTAAATACAGTTCCAATAAATTTCCATTTAAATGAGGTTAAAAACACATGGGTAGGAAACTATCCTTTACTATTCCGAGCCCTGATGCCTTCCTTTTAAAATTGACGTCTCTCTGTTTTATCCTGATCAGTTTCTGCAGAATGGAGAATTGTCCATCCAGCAGACAACCTTTTATTCTGTCCCGTGTCTCCAATAGGAGCTGCCGAGCCCTGCTCCACTTATAATGTTGCCAGTCGCTGTGTCCTCCTGGCGAGAGCACACCCTGAGCATAATGGTCACTCCTGCTACATGGTTGCTCCACGGCAGCAATACCACAGCCCCCTCCTATGCATCTGCCACACTCTCTTTCCTGGGATTCCATTCCCATCTGCCTGCTTGCTCCAGTCTTGCACTGATTCTCACTCACTCCTGCCTTTCTCACTCCTGCCTTTAACCTCCATTCTTTTTTCTTTTGCTTTGTGTTTTTTTATCCTTTTTCTCCTACTGGCTCCTCCTTATAGATCTCCATGGGTGTAGCTCCCCAATTCCACACTACAGAAGGCCGATGAAGCAATTGAAAAGGACCGCGCACTCACATGCAAGTGTGTTGTGCCTTAATTACCTCACCAACCTCCTGCAGCTTCTCAAACATACACACCCATGGAGATCAAGCCAACTATCAAATTATTTATTTATTTATAAACCAGTCACATTGTTCAGAGCTGAGGACCTGCTATACCACATAGCAGTGAACTGAGATTTAATTTTGTCCCTGTTAGACTATCTAGGGCCCCGCAAATCAACATGTAAGGAGTGGCATTGAAAAAACTGCAAATTCATACTATAAGTTATTTTTAAAATTTAATCAGTAGTTTTTTTCTTTTTTGTTTATATTTTTGCTAGGGGAGTTATTTTGCTCATTTAGAAAATGCTGGCAGAATTTTTCAATTGACCTGGACTTCTTCAATGCCCTTGGAATGCACTTCGCACTCTGTCCAGATCCGTGGCATCTGCCAAGATAAGTTTCTTCTGACTAAAAAGGTGTGGAGCCCATGGAGCCCATTAACAACAATCCCAGGTAAGTAGTCCTATAATATAATGCAGGAAGTGTTTTGGGTACATTGCATATTGACAACTTAACGGTATAAAAGATGCTTTGTTTGTACTCATTTTTGCTGATGTGCTGTTTGATTTATATTACGAAGAATTAAAGATTTTCTCTCATCTTTCTTTGAAAATAGAATACAAAGTAAATACATGAGTCTATTGACACATCAGTCCAAATACAATGCCATATTTTAGATAAGCAAATTAGGGTAACGGTCAGGGGTACATCACAACTTGGGAAAATTTGGTAACCATTATTTCTAAATTATGGGTGAAGTGGTGGCTTTGAGGCTAAGGATCTGCGCTGATATCTGGATTGTTGCTGGTTCAAAACTCTGTTACTGCCAAAAGAGATCCTACTCTGCTGGGCCCTTGAGCAAGACTCTTAACCTGCAATTGCTCAAGTGGGCACTGTACAATGGCTGACCCTGTGCCCTGACCCCAAGGGGTGTGCAAAAACTAACAAGTTTCTAATACAAGAAATTGTATAAGGTGAAATAAAGTAAAAAGAACAAATACATTTACCCAAAGGCAGTTACTCCCTGAAAGAATGTTTACATGAAATTTCCAACTATTTCACATTTATTCTATTAAATATGAATATAGCATTATTGTCTGATCAGGACTTGTTGATGGCAAGATGGGCCGAATATTGCAGTGATATTTGTCTTAGAACAGATACCAAATACAGCAGGAAGTAAAAAAAAAATACCATGCTTTAATACTACTTGTATGTAACATTATCTACAGTGGGTAATCAGGATAATTTTCTTATTGTATACTATAGGATTGTAGCACACTGTGTACTATAGGATTATACCAGAATATTCTGAGCAAGGAATTGTTATGAATATGATTAAACATTTTAATTTCTCCTTCACTGCTTCAGACCTTGCATGCAAAATTTTGTAACAGTTTGGTTGTTTATTATAACACTGATGTTTCCTCTGCAGTTATTGACATCATTAAGTTTAATACCATCTGAATATAGTACAGTATATCACATTATTTATTTGCTTCATATGACTAACATTATCCAAAGCTGAAATGTAATAATAAAAAAAATAATCATTTCAAAAACCTAATTTCTTATTTATGTAATAGAAACACTGCCTTGTCAAACTATGTAGCTTTAAATTGGAATTGTGATCTGAGTTAATTTCACTTAGACTTTTTGAGGATGAAGACTATCTCAACAAAAATTGTAATACACATTGTATTAAAGTGGTATGTTCTATTTTTATCTTTCTATTGTGGCCACCAGGGGGTGCTCCAGCTCCGCAAACACACAACACAAAGGCTCAGACACAGGTAAAAAAGCACAAATACTCGTTATTTTGGGGAACTCTTCATTCATGTGATTCCCACACCACAATTACATTTGAGCACAATAATAAGCTCCAAGCAAACCTGTCTTTCCTCGTCACTGCCTTTTCAGCTCCTCCCAGCAAGCTTTCTCCTCTGTATTTTCTACTTTGGCTGTCGGAGCTGAGGCAGCTGTCTCCTTTTATGTAACACCCGGGAGTACTTCCCGTGTCCTGTAAGCATGGTCTTTCACCTCACCCAGAATCAGGATTCCACAGTCCCAGCAGCACCCCCTGGCTGCCCCCTTGGAAACCCAACAGGGCTAAGTTTACATCTACAAACTCCAAAGTCCCACAGTGCTAAACACTGTGCCACCATTCTGCCTGTTACACATAAGGTTCTGCAAGATTTTTGGAAATGCGGATTCATGTAATTCAAGTGTGGGTATCTTCATTGTCTTCTTGGGGGTCAAAATTAATAACTGATGAGCATACTAAAATATAACTGCTTTCATTATGTAAAGAATTTTGTTACTTGTTTTGGTCACTACTATGTAGATTTGTTTCTTATAATGTTGTATCGTTTGTTGCTCACTGTAGGAGCAGATAAACAACAGCGCTCTGAGATTTTGGTGCTTCCATTAGACTCGGTTACACCTGTGGGTTCCAATATGACTTTCTGCTGCATAGTTCCAAGTGGTTATTCTATTACAAGCATTATGTATGGGAGTGAAAAACTTCCTCTGATTGACCTTGGCAGCCGCAGTAAAGCCATCATCAAATACAATCAACCATTTTCTAGCAGCAGTGGAGCAAATATCATCTGCAATGCTGATCCAAATGAATCTGATGGAACAGTCATCTTTGTTGGCTGTAAGTATCAAATGAATCCAGTAATAAAGAAAATACTTTTAGGGTGTAGTGAGTTAAGAGAACACCTGTACAATCATGTGAGCAGGTGTTCACTTTAAAGTCATTAACAAAAGATACTGATATGAAAAGGCAGATTCAATGAATTTTACTCTTTTCAGATCCACCCGATGATCATCAGCTGACATGTGAAACACGGGACTTGAAGACAATTAATTGTATGTGGAATAAAGGTCGACCAACGCATTTGCTTGGCTTAAGAAGAACAGTATATGAAATTATAGAACGGTAATGCTGTTCCTTACATACTTCTGATGATTTACTGATGTCTTAAAAAAAGCTTCTGATTCAACTTATTTTGTAATCCTCTATATTCCGTACATTTAAAACTGTAACCCCAATCATTATTTTGTTGGTATTGAAAGAGTGCAAGATATAAAAATGTATTCCTTGGGTATACTGTAGTTAGCTGGTATGTTTGTTTTGGAAATTAATTTAAACCCAAACCAACTGCTAGAATGAAACATCATAATTATATGGGCACATACAAAAAAAAATGTTTTTTAACTTCTTCAGGTAGCACAGTGGTAGTGCTGGTGCTTCACAACAAGGAAGCTGGGGATCAAATGCCAGGTTTTCCTTTGTAGACTTTGCCTGTTCTGTCTGTGCCCATGTGGGTTTTATCTAAGTGTTCTGGTTTTCTCCCATAAATATGCAGTTTAGGTGGATTGGTGATGCTAAATTGGCCGTAGTATGTTTGTGTGTTTGTTGTAAGGTTGGCACACTGTCCAGGAATTGTACCTGTCATTCACCTGATGCTTGCAGGAATAAGTGGTTTTAGAGAATAGATGACTTGATCTTCTTGAGGTGATGGACTTTTACTGTTTTTCTGTTTTTAAGTTCATTTGTCCATCTGTCATTTGAAACTGTTTAGTCCACTTTAAAGTCATGAGCTAAAGAGTAACTTAAAAGACTGTCTCTGATGAGGCACTGGTTCAGTGCCAACTGCACTTATATATCCTCATAAACAACTCACCTATTCACTCACAGTAGGCCAAAAAAAGAATTGTCAGTTGATCAAATCTTACACCTGTGGCCTGGGGTTGCCATGAGGTTACCATGTGTGTTATCAAAGGTGACTAAAGGAGGCTGGCACCAGGAAAGGCATCCATCTTTGAGCAGGGGAAATGGCCAACCCAGTTGAACCCAGAAAATGGTTTACAAATGAGAGAGAAAGAGACAGAGAGAGAGAATTAATTAAAGCTCATCAGGAAAAATATACACAGACATGAAGAGAAAACCTGAGCAGACAGGGGCTGAGTGATGATTTAAACCCAGTCCCATGGAGTTGTATGGCAGCAGCATTAAACACTGGGCCACACTGCTTCACATTTTAGGTTTGTTTTTAAAGTAGCCTATTATGAGTATAAAATAATTATTATAAATTTATAATGTAACATTTCCACTTGACACCTTAATAATTATCATGTTAATTTATGTATAATTGATAAGCAGCAGTTATATAATTTTACTAGTCCATCTGTTTCACAGCAATAGTGTTAATGTTGGTTCTGGAATTTTGTTCCAGCAGTACTTAATAAAGCTAGGGTCAGTTCAAGCACAGCTGGTCATAGGTGGTTTTCCATTGTGACTCTTTCAACATCCCATTGTTAAAAAAAAAAGACATTTTTTTCTTTATTTCTTTCTCAGTTTAATTTTCTTTTCTTATAATTAGTCTTTCACTATTTCACTATCCCCGTTCACAATAGTTTGTCCATGCTACAAGTCCTATGCATGTATATGCCCCACCAAATATGTTTCCTAGAAAAATATATAAATTAGCAGTTCTATAATCTGATTTCACATATATGTATTTTGTCTCAGAACTGTTTCTTAAAAAAACTGCCTTTTTTTACCAGCTGACCCAGGGTGCAAAATAGCAGTCACCCCTAAGTGTGATGCTGGTCCAGTTCACATGTTGTTTGTTTATTTTATTTTTTATTTTAATTTATATATATATATATATATATATATATATATATATATATATATATTAATATATATATATATATATATATATATATATATATATATATATATATATATATATATTTAATATATATATATATATATTTAATATATATATATTTAATATATATATATATATATATATATATATATATAATGCATGGTATGTGAATAGGGTACTGGTGAAGATGATATATCTGAACAAGTAGTATAAATGATCTGAATCAGATTAGATTCACATAAATAATTAGAATTCCATCCACTGTGCTTTACAGATTTGGGTAATACAGTAAAATACAGTTAGTTTTTTCCATAGCTAGATGTTTTGATGAAATTATTAACAAGCTCCTTTCGTGGGAGATGGTAGAATGTTTTAAGATAAGGAGTAGTGGAAAGTTTTGTGCGAGATTCTATTTAAAAATAGACATTTCCATTCTTTTTCAGGATTTCTGGTAATAGTACAAGTTGCCATTCGGCTTTAAATGGTCAAACAAACACATGTCTCCTTATGGCATTAACTGATCAGAATCATTATAAGTTTCTGTTAAAAGCAAAGAACCAGTTGGGAGAATCAGAGGCCACTGATGAGATGATTTTGGAACAAAGAGGTAAGCTGCTGTTTAAAAATATTCCTTAGTTTGATGTGAGGACGAGCAGGATGTGATTATTTACCTTGTTATGCTTGACATGATGGTTCACCCAGGTAACAATAGGATATTTGACCCTTCTATCCATCTATAGATTTTATCTCCCAGTTGGTTTAGGAGCATCTGGGAATTCCCCAGCAGAGGCTGGAAGAAGTTGGAAAAGATTAAGTATCCTGTCTGTTGAGCCTGGCATGTTGCTGCCACAGCCTACATTAGATTAAGCAGATTGAAAATAAAATAATGAATCTATCTAGCTATTTGTATACCCTGTTTGTTTTCTTCCAGACTCAATGAACTTTTTCTGTTTCATTGGTTGATCATTTACATATTTTGTATAGAATCACACATTTGATAACAAAAGTACCTGATTGATAACCTTAATCCTCGTGTTTTGAATTGCAAACATTTTTTCTGTCATTAGTTAAGTAATGAATTTACATTATGAAGACAAAAGAAGAGATTGCAGCAGCAGCTCAAGCTTTCCTTATTAATTTTTTTTATTGTGTTGATTTTTTTTTTCACTGTTTTACATTGTGCCGAAGATCCTTTAGGACTCTAAACTGGCCAGAGTATGTGTGTGTGAGATGGGTTATAAAATTATAAAATACATGACTGGAGTGGTGGAGAATATTCAGCTTTTCCAGTTTCTTCCATCTTTTTCTGGGTCGACTGCTTTTTTCCAGAACAGTGAAGAAAAGTCATGCTGGACATGGTCATAAGCCCTAACTATACTTGTAATTCATCATTAGGCCAGTGCCCTTAACGATGTTATTTTTCCATAAAAGCAAGTACTATTCAGGGCAAAACCAATCAAAACAATTGAAGCAGCTGATTAAAAATAGAGTGTAATGCAAAAAAAAAATCAATTACTGGATTTTTCTCTACATGAAAACACAGACAACCAGTGTCGCCAGCTTTAGGTTCAAGTTGTTACTACTAGTTTGTTTTCCATATACTGTACAGAGTAGGAACTAGGTGAGCAGCAGAAATCCACATGTAATTCCAAGAATTTTTTTTTTCAGTTTGAAAGGCTGTCAAAATTAAACAAAGCATCAGACATTATGAATATGGCATTTGATGAGATGGGGGAGACACCAGTTCATATATGTGTTGGCAAAATGTTGGCTGCGCTCTGGGATTAACTCTGGTTTGAAAATATTAGAGCTTGTTCTTGCTTTCTTGTTGTTAAATTATAGTTTACTGAACAAATTCTTTCTTGTGACTCCATTCAATAAAGATTGAATTTGTCTGCTACTACCATAAAATGTTTAGGGCAGTATCAAGGCACAACATAAACACCCTCTGTTGCTTTACAATTCTTAGTAGAAGAAGAAGAAAAATATTTTTTGGAGTCTGTTGACAGGACAGGCATCAGCTCCTTGCTATTACTGCATTTGGATTAAGCAGAATGAACATCCATGGATGGATTGAAAGCTCAAAAATTTAGATTCCATACATTACATATTCAGAGCTCTAGCAGCCCTGTTCCAAAAAAATTATACAAGACAAAATTTAATCAATTGATTGGCATCATCCTGCTTACAAATAAAGTGATACTAAAAATGTCAAGATAAAAACAATTGTCTTGATGAGGATGTTTAGTCAAATAATGCATTTTATGGGGAGGCACAAGAAAAAGCTTTGCCAGGGTTATAGAGTAGATAGGCAAATGACTAATACATAGATTAATGGAATGATTAAACAAATACAGCATTGTGCCCAATCCCCCCCATTAGTGCTGTCATTAAAACTAAGATGAACATACAAGTACGAGATTTATAAGACAAGCCACAAAAAGCATCAAAAGCTCTATAGAGGCCAGCGGCTGAATGAAAGCGCAGTAGGCATTAACTACAAACTAACATGCTTATTCATAAATAGTGGATTCAATAACTGGAAAATAAAAATAAAATAAAAATCATGATGTTAATAAAAATCTTAAAGTAAGTTTTGGAAAAGAAAAGCACTAAACTATTCCCATGTAACATGCGTAAATACTTGTTAAATTCTAGATTACCAAAAGATTATGAAACCTAGTTTTGTAATTTCCATAAAGTTTAGAAACTGGGCAATAAAAACCTGCTTTATTAGTCTAGGTGTCCAATTAAAAACAGAAGTTGGATGGAACAAAAAACTGGCAGCTATGGGGAGCCCTCAGAACTGAGTTTGAAAACCACATGGCTACAAATTAGGAAAGCTCTGATGAGACTAAAATACATTATACAAAATAAATTTGCTAATGCTCCACAGTAAACATTGGTGAAGTGAAGCATGGAGATGGTGCTGTCATGTCAGAGCGCAAGTTGATTCTGTGAGAAAACCTGTTTTAGTGTTCAAAGCAACTGAAATTGGAATGTAAAACATAATTCTGTAGAAAGACATTTTGGGTGAATTGGGGGAAAGTAAAGTTTGAATAAAGAAATAAATAAAAAGGCAGCTTTCCCTGAGAGCTCTAAAGTTCTATTCACATCTTCACAATGATTAACACATCTTAAATTTTATTCTTCATACAGAATGCAAAAATTATTTGATTGCAAATTATCCACCAAGGGAATGGACAAAACCACTTGACGTATTGCAGTAGACACTTGTCTTACATAATTGCAGTACCATTTTTCAGTTTCTGAGTTTTCATGCATTTTTTAATTCCTATATTCATATTTTTCCTCAAACATGCTGATTCAAATACAGGTTTGCTGAAAAGCTAGAGCATATGTCGGCATCATGGAGATCAAACAAGGAGTGAAACCTGGATGAGGCGCTAGTATATATGAGGGCATGCTTACTCCCACATCCATACTGGTCCAATTTAGAGATGCCAGTCCATATGTATGTATTATGGAGATAAGGGAATGCTGGAGTACTCAGACAATAACATATGGATATGGTGAGAATGTGCACAATCTGCACAGACAATGTCCAGGTTGCCCCTCTGAAGCTATGAGACAGAAGAACTAACTCATTTTTCAATTACACTTATTTTTCTTTAAAACTTTGGCTATTTATTCCACTAGTCAACAGATTAGTGCAATATAGGATAAAAATCCTACTATATTATTTTTAATTCAACAAGGAACGTTTTTGATAGGTTTGGAATTTTTTTGAGGCACCAAATTTATATGCATAATTTGTGCTATTCATTGTAACAATAATCTGTGTTTAAGTCAGACTTGTACATATTTTCAAATAGTATTTTTAATTGCGACCGTTTATGAATTAGGTACATTTATCAAATTGAAGCCTTTCAAAAGTTTTAGCATGTAATACTATGCACATCACAACATCTTTGCTTTTGTAAATGTTCTTATTTTACTTTAAAAGTTTAAACTGGATTTCTGCACTGTCCCATATCTAAACTGTTTTTCGAAGGGTTATTAGAAAACATCTTGGTAATGATGTTGTACAGAAGAATTGTTGCATTTTTTTATAGTGCTGATTTAGAAAAGACTCTGTAAAGATGAATAAAAAGATGAAATAATTCATTTGCTAGCTTCATAAATACCAGCTTTGAACTGACACTTAAGGTTATCTATTTTTTCTGTGGACTATTGCAACCATGTCTTATACTGGATTGAGCTTATAATGGAACACCATACTTTTTGACTGAATTTAATCCTTCATGTTCTAATTAAAGAAATCAACCAATTATTTCTTTTTATCTTCTGTTTCTCAGTTTGTCCAAAAGAGTTTAAGTCTGTGGATATCATGTTTGTCAGTTCAAGAGATGCCAGGGTGTCCTTGTCCTGGGAAGACAGCTTTGAAAAAATCACACTCTTGTGTCAAGTCCAGCTACAGACAATTGATAGCTTGGACGTGGTAAGTGCTATTATTATCTTGCCTTACACCTGATCTGTGCTGACTGATTTATGTAATATTTATTTTATTTGTACTTCATAATGTCAGTAGTAAGGCTGAAAACATTGTGTCAGCTGCAAAGAATTCCCCCTTACATAATTAGATTAAATGAATTGGGTAATAAAATGTCAAAGGATGAAAAAAAATAAGTTCAAAGTTTGGTAGCTTAAATCTCCCTTAATATTGATCCAAGACATGTGCAATTTCAGTTCCATGGGTTACTAATATGACAAATTCAGCATGCCAAGTTTTGTTAAAATCTGTGATGATGAGGTCCAAAAGTTTGATGATTTGAAATGGAATTACCCAATTGGGACTTAGCATTGCATTCAGGTTACATCTTACCTTCTTGCAAGGGAAAACCTGAGTCGTTAATTCTTCTGCTTGGGCTTGCTCGTGCTCTCTAGCTCTTGTTTTTGAATTAGTTTGGTGTCGTCATTCAGCATGGATAGTAGGATAGGAAATCGGGCAGCAGGTCACAAGTACGGTGTTCCAGAGTCATGTGTTCAAGACTGGAGACGGAAGAAAGAAAATCTTTCGTCATGCAAAAAAAAAAAAAAAACGAAGGACATTTCACAGAAAACATGCCATAAACGCTTCCTATACAATCACAACATGCGTTATACACGAAGCAAAACAATTTTTGCGATTTTGTTTGTAAAAATTAGGGTGCGTGTTTTAGTCTTATTAAATTATAACTGCTTTCATTATTTTTAAGCAAATGTTTTAAAAGACATACTGGTGTCAAAGATAATGCATAAGTTTCACACTGAGTCAGTAAAACTATTATTTATGTAAACTAAATTAAAAAGTAACAATATCTTTTCGGTTTGTGTCATCCTCTCTAATAAATTGTTTTTTTTTTTTTTTCAGTGTTTAAAAACAAATAGTTAACACTCATCCACAGTTTGAATTCAGTGACACAATTAAGAATACTATAAGAGAAGCATCATTTGGTCTAAAAGAAAAATATAGCTGCTTATCATCTACAAACAAAGGAAAATTAATATTTTGTTTTTTAATATTCTAATGATAGCATGTAAAGTGAAAACAGTAAATATACTGAGACCTGTGGCATATCATATTTAACTTGAACATATCCTTCTATATAAAAGCGGTCGGGATTGTCCTTCAATCCCGTGAGTGCTACGCAGGCGCGGAGTTTCACACACGCCCCGTCCATTTTGCAATGCACGGTGGGATTTGTAGTTTCGTTTTTCCAGGTAAAAGATGGTTTTCTACTCCAGACCGTGTGATATCTTCTTCTTCTTTCTTACTATATTAAAGCGGTCGGGATTGTCCTTCCGTCCCGTGAGTGGAAAGCGTAGCTGTATTCCGCTTATCACAGACTTACTACTTGCAGCTTGCGGTACGAAGCGACATGATGTGAGCAGAGTTCTGGTGCTCCCATCATTCCCTTGCTTTTGTGCACGATGCGCTGGAAAAATAGACAAAATTATGTCTCTGGAAATAATTAATGTTGATGGAGTACAAATGCCTCACCGTGTAGTAAATATCAGGGGGGGTTCAAAAGGGCGACCTCAATATAGAAAAAAAGTTTAAATTTCATCACAAAAATAACAAACTACGAGTATTAAAGTAATACTGCTCAAATGCTGTATAACTAAATTAATGAGTTTGTATAAAATATCAAATTGATCTACATATTGAATTGCCTTAAGAAGTGGTCAACTTAAAAGTCGGTCGCCTTAAAAGGCGGGTGAGCCTAGTAATAGTATATTATCAGCACATCTCTGTGCATACTGAAATTGATTTGACAAAATATGAACTAAACTATGCAAGAATGGTGCTTGAGAACCCAAAGTGATTTTTGTAACAGAACAAAGTAGTCAATTGTATTAATTGCTATGGAATTTCCTATGTTGAAAGATATTAGAATATCATTCGAAACACAAAGTAGCATTGTTCAGAAAACCTATAGCTTGGTTGCTTTACACTTGCATTTGGGTGTTCCGTATTTTACTTTAAGGGTGCATGTATTTTCCTTAAACCAAGGGAGAATTTCTGTGTGCTTTAGTCACGTTTGTTTTAAGGGAAGCTACTCTATTTATTTCCTCTTTCACAGATACATTATAACGTCAGATGATCTGTATTATTTTCCATAATTACATTTGAGTTTCTAAAAATATCTAAAAACTTTTAGGCAGAGTTACAGTCTAGATGTTGCACTATCCTTGGAGGATCTGGACCTTTAAATAGTGTAGATTAAACATTTCTAACAAAAGGCTAAAATAAATGTGAATTAAAAATTAATTGATAGTTTACTCTGCATAGAAGGCTTTCTCACAGCTTCATAATCCTGGGTTTAAATTGTAACCAAGTCACTCTGTGTTCTCCCCATGTCTGTGTGGTCTTCAGACACTCTAACTTTCCTTCCACATACCAGAAATGGGCCTAATCGTCAAGTTTCTTATTTACTTATCCAGCAGAAAGTCATAGGGGGCTGATGCTTATACTGGAGCTAGGAGCGAAGGCAGAAACTAGCCCTGGATAGGATGCTAGTCGATCTCAGGGCACATAAAGACGTTGAGTTAGTTTAAGTAGCGACTCCGAATTGTCTCTCTGTGGATGTGTGGTGTGCCCTTCAGTGAACTATTATCTACTCAAGGATTGGCTCATGCTTTTGAGAAGCTCTGGACCAGTCAGTACTAAACTAAATTGCAGTAAGTTGATTTGGGGTACATGGATGGAAAATATAAATGATATTGCAAAGTAAGATTTCAGTTATTTACTTTTTTTGGTTTATTAACCTTTAATTACAAATCCCTTATTTTGAAATGTTTTTCACTTGCACATATTTACTTTCACAAAATTAATTTTTCTAAGTTCTTGTTTAAAGCTTTTTCCTTGTGTCTGATTCTGCTGTGGTTAGGTTCTGTCACACTTAACCACAGAATAAATGAATTTATTTTTCAGATGCATTTAATTCTGCTGTCATTTAAATTTCTTATTTTTAAGGGCATGGTATCTTCTCAGAGTTCCTTGCAACTTTTTAGTGATTTTGTTTTTGTTATAATCCTCTCATGTGGCATACTGAAATAAACAATCATTCATTTTTGCGTATATTTTTTCTGGTGAAGGTTGCAGTTAGCAGAACAGACTACATGTTATTGGTATAGATAACAATGTTTCACCTAAGTAAATAATGCTGATTGATGTTGACCAGCTGACTGTTGTTTGATCTACAGTAACCTTGGAAAAAAAGTGTTAGATTTAAAGTACAATGATTTGTTAATTTAAATCAACGTCCAAGGAGTCAAAAAGGTCAATAAACCATTTAACCTTCACTGCAGTTATTTTTGAAGAGCTGTATCACATTTAAAAAAAAATACTTTGGGGGTTGTTATTTAGATCTTTAAAGGAGATTGCTCTTTTTGAAATATAGGTCTAAAATATATTATGTTCAAATTAACATACTTTTATATCCCACAAATCATTTATATGCTATCATGTGAATAACTCAGACTGACTGCTTGTATCAGCCAAATATACTTCCAAAATCACAGGCAGGAATGTGGTTTAAATGGATGTATTAAACAGTCTTCTGTATATCAATAATCAAATGCACTAAGCATTGTACGTTTCCATATTTAAAATAATATTTACATCTAAACAGGTGAAAATTATATATAGCAGACATTGAAAAAGACAAAAATAATGCAAATGACCAATTGGTGCTGATCCACGAGTGTGTTTTAAGGATGTGTGGATGAGTCAGTTGAAATGTTGTTTCTGTTGACTGATGATGTCCACCAAAGAAAGAGTGGTTAATTGTTTGTACACTTCGAAAAGTGAATTACCATTAAAAGACTGGGAAGATGTGCTTATGCGCCATACAGTACAAGTGGATAAGCAATACAGTGGCCTCACCCTGAAGTTGTCAGTGACAAAAAACCCTGGACTTTGTTTGATAAAATTGAATTTCTTCTGTGATATGAAATCACTTTAAAGCACTCTAATGTACAGACAACCTGATTTATGTTTGGATGTTTCTCTCAAGCTAGTGAGGCAGCAGTTTAACACTAGAATTACCAAAAAAACTCGTAGATCCGTCCCACCTTAAATTGCTTCTTAAATCCATTCGCACCTATCCGCCAGCGTCTTTTATCTTCTAAATATGGCGATAAAGACAAGCTGCAAGCAGCCGGCTATTCCATCCCCCCACTGACTTAGAATGTGCACGAATTTCTCCCAGCTCATGCCTTGATTGATTATCTGGGAGTGAAGTGGAGTTTTAGAGTGGAAATAATAGATCATTGCCATACAGTACAAGTGGATAAGCAATACAGTGGCCTCACCCTGAAGTTGTCAGTGACAAAAAACCCTGGACTTTGTTTGATAAAATTGAATTTCTTCTGTGATATGAAATCACTTTAAAGCACTCTAATGTACAGACAACCTGATTTATGTTTGGATGTTTCTCTCAAGCTAGTGAGGCAGCAGTTTAACACTAGAATTACCAAAAACTCGTAGATCCGTCCCACCTTAAATTGCTTCTTAAATCCATTCGCACCTATCCGCCAGCGTCTTTTATCTTCTAAATATGGCGATAAAGACAAGCTGCAAGCAGCCGGCTATTCCATCCCCCCACTGACTTAGAATGTGCACGAATTTCTCCCAGCTCATGCCTTGATTGATTATCTGGGAGTGAAGTGGAGTTTTAGAGTGGAAATAATAGATCATTATTTGGAACACACGCATTTCATGTGTGTTCCGTTTCTACAGTAATCTGTGTAAACACATTTTTAAAACAGAAATTTTTTCATATTCTAGTAGTAAATGACAAAATGTAGACATAAACTATATAATGAACCTATATAGTAGGTTTTATTATATAGTTTATGCCTACTATAAACCTGAAGTCCAAATATCAAAGAAACACTTTCACAAAAGGTACAAATATAACAGAACAAGTGCGCTTTTATTTAAAACTATAACTGAAAAAAAAGCCTTGTTAGCATGCCACATTGACAGACATTTACCACAACTGCCGTGGTGGCATAAAGGTATCAACTCCTGACTGGTAATCTAAAGGTCACGAGGTCGATCCCACACGATTCCATTTTGAGAAGTGAACTGCTCTTATTCTTACTATTTTACAATAAAAACTTACATTTGATTTCAGTCTGTAACCACCCGTGTAAGTTATGATACAGTACTTGTAAAGGTTAGCTTTGTTTTTTTTTTTTATTCACTTATCATTTTCTCAGTCGCGTTCAGGATCCTTACCTTCCCCCCTCCCCATCTGACACTGCTGTTTTCACATAAATACATACATACATACATACTACTGCAACCCCCCCACCCAAGGGATCTGACACACAAACGCTGGCAAATTTCCCTTCTTCATATCTCACTGTCACTTGATTTTTTTTTTTTTTATTAAATTTTATTAAGTGTTCCTGCTTACGCTGAATTAGTATGCACCTTATGGTCTATGATGTCAAAACCGCACTGACAAAAAAAAAAAAGAGACATAGGTATATATATATGATATTTGGACTTATTCATTTTATGTATGACATGTATGGCATTTCTAAAAGTTTGCTTTTTTTCAGTCTGATTCTCTCAGTCATGTTCTCCCTCACCCCCCTTCTGATCTGACTCTAACAGCGCCAGTATAAATTCACACCCGATCTGATGGTGTTCGTTTTCAAATAATGTTGCATTACTGCGACAGTGTTTTTTGATTGGTACTATTCACGTCATAAAATGATTTCTTCAAAATGTCACAAACTGTATATTGGCTCTTATTCAGTGCGCTTATTTAGTGTGCGCAAGAACATGCAGGTGGCCAGTTTCTGTGTGCTACAACATGCTGGCAGTGATCAACACACATTTTAAAAAAAGAAAGAGACAAATATATGTGACATTTTGAAGAAATCATTTAATGGCTCGATTTACCTTTATTTATTTACTTACTTCCTACAGCCTGAAGTCACAAGTAGTGTGCAGAGGGCATGCTAAAAAAATATGTGTAATGCCACTAAAAGTGCCTGCTGACACTTTCGTACACAAGCAATGGTACAAGAATGCAGTTAGACTTTTTTTGGGGCACATACACCGTCCAGGTCTAAACACTAGCGTGTAGAGTCGCTTGCGTTCTACATCAGAGCATTGCTTTTGAATGTTATTTGCCTATTTACCTATATTTATTTACTTACTTCCTACAGTGTAAAGTGACAAGTAAAATGCAGAGCTTCCCATATACATATACAAAGTACAACGATGTGCATACTTGCTCTGATGCAGAAGAGAGCTGAGTTTACCTCTGTTATAGCGTGTCTATGTGAAAACAGCAGTGTCAAATGCAGGGGGTGGGGGTGTTTGGGATCATGGCTGAGATAATAAAACTTAATAATAAAAAAAAAACAAAGCTAACCTTTACAAGTATCATAAATTATACTGGCTGGTACAGACTGAAATCAAATGTATGTTTTTATTCTAAAATTGTAAGAATAAGAGCAGTTCACTTCTCAAAAGTCATGCAGGATCGAACTTGCAACCTTTTGATTCCAAGTCAGCAGCTGATACTGTTGCACCACGGAGGCAGTCGTAGTAAATACGTGTCAATGTCGCATGTTAAGGTGGGTTTTTTTTTTCTGCAGTTATATTTTTGAATAAAAGCGCAGTTGTTCTGTTATATTTGTACCTTCTGTGAAAGTGTTTCTTTGATATTTAGACTTTAGGCTTCATACTTTATATAGTTTATGCCTACATTTTGTCATTTACTACTAGAATATGAAAAACGTTTCTGTTTTAAAAATGTGTTTACACAGATTACTGTAGAAATGGAACACACATGAAATGCGTGTGTTCCAAATAACAATCTATTATTTCAACTCTGAAATTCCACTTCACTTCCAGATAAGCAATCAAGGCATGAGCTGGGAGAAGTTCGTGCATGTTCTAAGTCGGTGGGGGGATGGAATAGCTTGCTGTTTGCAGCTTGTCTTTATCGGCACATTTAGAAGACAAAAGATGCTGGCGGAGAGGTGTGAATGGATTTATGAAGAGATTTAAGGTGGGACAGATCTACGAGTCTTTTCGTAGGCTCTGGTAATTCTAGTGTTAAACCAATTATTCTACAGTAGATAAATGAACCCAAAGTAAAGCTTTTAACTATTCCCTAACTTTTGTACTTTTTCATTTTCCATTTATAGCGGAACTATACTTTGGCTGGTCCAGCTGCTGGCCAACGTTTTCTAATTAATTTGGACCATTTGCACCCATTCACGGCATATAACTTTCAAGTCCGGTGCTCATCTGCTGATTATTTTTGGAAATGGAATAACTGGACTCCTGCTATGACTTTTCGAACAAAAGAAGAAGGTTGGTGCAACTAAATCTTCATCTAAAACCAGGCTCAGCAAACTGTTTTAAGTTAGAGGTATTCACACCCTTAAAGTCTAAGGTATAGGTATGGCATGAATAAATCTTTACTTGATGACTCTAGCAGGGGGGAGTTTATAGGTGTTAAGGGTTAATTTCAAGAGAAAACAGACATGATAATGACTGTTATAAATTTAAACTTGTTTACAGTTTGTTTATTTTATTTTTTTGCTACCCAGTTTTTTTCTACTGCTTTGTTGTAGGTTCTGGAAGGCTTTATGTGTCAGGAAGTATTAATCATGAGCATTTTGCCTTAATAATTTAATAAAACATCATGAGCATTTTGCCTTAATAATTTAATAAAACATATTGCATTTGTTTGAAGTCTCAACTGTTGCTAGGAGCTGCCCCTCAGAAGGCACTATGTCACAGAAGTTTGGCTTTATGCAGTAAATGTGTGACATTCATTACAGTGTCTAAGATTCTGGATCCAGCGATCCAACAACTTCAGCAAGGGCCTTCCACAGACCTTTTAAATTTTTGATTCATAGGAATTCTCATTTCAGCTTCTGTAACAGTCTTGCGTCTAGACATTTTTCCACCTCCTCATTCTTTCATGGTTTCAAATTTTGATGTCCATTGCGGCTCACTTTTACGTTATTATGCAGTTATTATGTGGTGTGAGACTTGCCCAGACACCACCAGTCGGAGACCACATATTTATAAAACACACACGTTTATTTCTCCCAAATAAACACAGGATTTAAGTCCTGAACACCACACAATGCACACAGCAATTAATCTCCACCATAATACTCTTCTCTATCATAGTCCTTGGCCGCCTATCTCCTCCTGGGAGCTTTGTCTTGCTCTCATTCCCGACTCGAGCTCTCCGATTGTATGAAGGCGGCCCCTTTTATTCCTGCCCGGATGTGCTCTAGGTGGCTGATGATGACCTTCCTGGCAGCACTTCCTGCACCGGAAGCACTACAGGCGTCCTAGCAGGTTCATCCGCCATCTTGCCTGGTGTGGAGGAAGTAACCATTCTCCTGGTCCCACGAGGCTCGAGGCGCCCCTTGTCGGTGGCCACAGGTCCAAACAGGTCAAAACCTCTTTGCTCCTCACCCATGGTCCTCTCCCAGTCTCGGAAGCAATTTATGTCCCTTTCCGGTCCTTCGAGGCATCCCGGCCAGGTAAGAACCCCAGCCCTCTGCCACAGTGGTTATGCATCTACATTTTGGCAGTAGCATGTACTGTGATTATTGTGTAATTTAGACTGTAGTGGCAGTATGCCTTCCGGTTGTCAGTTTCTGGTAATTGTCATTTTGGCATTACTCATAGTTTTACATTTTGGTTTTGGCTATGGCTTTTCAGTTTAAGGATTCAACCCTCGATTTTCTTAATTGTTTGTACTCATGGTATTGAAGGTCATTGGATTTTTGACTCATAGCAATTCCACTAACAGTTTTGTGTCTAGTTTTGGTTTCAGTATGTTTTTTTTTTAATTAGTGACATGCCATGGTTCAATGTTCAACTTTGTTGCAGGTTTCATGTTCAGGTTTTGTGACTATACATCTTTTGTAACTGACTTCTAGTTGCTCACCTTTTGACTACATCCACAGTTTAGCAATCTGGTTTTGACAATAGTTTCTCTGACTTTCAATATTGACTCTCAGTGCATTTTTCCAAATAGACATACATCTCCCTGTGTAGTTACTTTGTCCCAGTGGATAGTGACTTCCCCTTTTGCCAGCAGACAATTCATGGGGCATGTCTAGAACTAAACAAAAACGCCAACAGTCTATCCAGGCTATCACAATAGGCACAACAGCAATGACTTAGTTGTACATAGTTGTATACATTAAAACTGCTGAGCTATTATTATATACCTTTAAATGAGTATTGTTTTTTTAGATCAGCAGATTCACAAATGCATGTTGTGACCACATGCCCATCTGAAAACTTGCAAATGTCTCAAGCGTTTTTGTCCACAGGAAAAATGAGTAACCCATACAAAGTAATCTAGTACACAAATATATACTGTATATGAATCCTGCCTTTCATAAGGAAAAAAAAAGAAAACTTTTTAGCACAGCGGTTAATGCCTGTCTCATTGCTTAAAAGGTAAATCTGCTCAAATTAGCTTAAAGCTGGCATTAACTGCCAGATTTGTTTGTTCCACTGTTTACTTTTTTCTGTAGACAGATAAATTACAAGTAATCTTCAAAAATTAACAATAGAATATCATTATAAAATCCAGAAAGCTCTATCTGTTTAGTCATTAGTGTATATGGTTCATTTTATAGAATTTAGAATTTCTCCTTTAGTCTGTTTGTAAATCTCTTATTGAGGTGTGATGAATTTGGTTAGTCCATATTCTAGAAGCAAGGGGGCCCTAAGGCATTATTCTAAAGAGTGCGGTATGGGATGCCAGCCCATCACAGGACACATACATGTGAGCAATATGGCCTTAGCTGTTAAGATGAGTCATGGTTTTGGACTTTATGGCAAAATTCATAGATATTCTACCACTTGGCCTAAGGTCTCTGTAGTTTGTTCACTCAGAAATGTGTGCACTTCCAGCTAGGAGAAATATGTAAACCTGAAACACACCTGCATTTTTCTTATATTCCTTTTAAGTATTTTTAAGGATTTAATTTTTATTTTATTTTTCATATTTGTAGCTTCATCAAAAGCACCTGATGTATGGAGAACAATTAAAGATACAGGAAGTGGTATCATTCTAACTGTTGTGTGGAAGGTAAGTTCTTCTGAATGAATTTAGTGACACTGCATTTTGCATGCTTTAGTTGGAAAAGTCCTCTCAGCAACACAATAACAGAAATAAGCACACTGATTAAGAAACTGGGGCATGAAAAAATAAAAAATTAATGCCCCAGAATACTTTTTTGACGATTATTCTTTTATACCCTAGTTTTTCACATGTTGTAGATTTCCTGGGCCTTTATATAAATTAGCAGTTACTCAAGAGGTGTCCCCTCCTTTTGCAAGTACTGTGTCCTCATAATTCACAACTCTTTTCACTTCCAACCTTAAGATCATCCAAATTACTTCTTTAAATACCCAACTTGCACCTTTATACAAATAGAGGATCAGTCAATCAGTTTAGAGTCTCTTAAAGACATCATAAATGCAAAATCTGGTGGTAGGTATGTAATGATGCCTCTAGTTGATGCAACAACCAAACCCATAAACACATAGGCGCTCAGAATGCTGTTTTACATTTTGAATTATTCTTTTGGCTGCAGAGCGCTAGTAACATCTCCGCCCATGCCTAAAGGCCCTGGTATACTAAGCAGCCTTTCCAGCAATTTTCAGTCATACCCTTCATTTATGTAGTCTCGGAGCACTGAGGGCAGTTACAGAGTGCTCTTGTGACAACCATATACTTTGACATCCCTAGCATCTCAGCCATACTAATTAGCTATTCACCACAACAAAAATTCACAATAAGCGCATGCTTGGAAGTATCATACTTACAGCGTGACCAGAAGGAATGAAGGGAAATGGCTATTTTGGATTGCAAAATATTATGACATGTCTACCTGATTTGTTTGTCATTCCACAATATGATAGAAAAAGATGGTTAGAGAATGTGGCTGACCTCTCTGTACCTGAAAACATTCATACACCCACAGGTGCTGTTAGGTAGCATGTTAACTAACTGTCAAAATGCAGAGAGCTTGCAGTACTTTCGAAATTTGAAACAGTTCTGAGAAGTTGTGAGGCAGTCACTTAATATTTCATTCCCTAAATGACTAGGAAATGATTCCTAGCCATTTGATCTGACATACTCAAGGCAATACAATCTAGCAACAGCAGTTGTTACATCTGACATGCCCTCCGACTAAAATTTGTGAAGATTTCTGCTGATGTAAACACTAAAAACATCTTGTGCACACGCGCTTTGACAGTGTCTCTTGATAGTGTGATGATGATCTTGTTGTACTCCTGCTTCAGTTTTTAATTGTAATTATTTTGTTTTTTTATAGTCATATATTTTTGTCATTATAAGGGGGAAATATTTTCACAAATTGCTAAAAAGTACCATATTATTTTCAGTTAAGTATTTATCCCATTCCACCAGTAGACATGTTTGGCAGCAGTTTAAGCTTGCATATGCTTCAAGGCTTCTTTGGCTATATCCTCGCGGTCATTGTCCTGTTACTATGTAAATCTTGCTGAGTTTCTCCTTGTTTCTTTTTTCTTGTTTTTCTTCTATTGAAGCTGGCTTTCATCAAGAAGTTGACTGTTGCTGGCTTTCATCAAGAAGTTGACTGTTGTCTCCTTTTTTTCTCTTAGTTCAGGCATGTCAGGTTATGTCAACTAAAGGTCACGGCATATGACATTCCTGCAACCCGACTTTAATATTTGTTTAATTAGACAGCAAATTACATATTTTACAAGATGTGTTTAAACTGTGCAGCATGATCCAGGTTTTAATAATTTATATCCTCTCTTATGATGGAGAGCAAGCATCAAGTCCATAGAGCAAGAGAAGACACACACTCTATCATTCAACCTGTGGCTCTCAGGATTTTGAGGTGCCTCGGAGGAATTTGTATATAGCTTTTGTATTGTAACACATGTCTTGAAATGCAAGTATTTTTAACAACTGCAAATGTTTATGTAAATTGTAAAAAGTAAACAGGGTGTGATATCAGTGAATATGAGACACATACTGCTGCTAAGACTAATACAAATGTCTCTGCATGTTTGACATGATGATGGTATAGATGTGACAGTGGCACAGTGGTAGCAGTGATGGTTATATGAAGGTTTTCATGTTTGTGAAAACTCCAGGAGGCCCACAAGCATTGTATCAGCAAGGGGAAGAGTGTGTGACACACCATTGCAGAATTTATGTTATGTGAAAACTATTCACCTTCTACAAAGATGTGATGCTTTCTATGGATTTCAGAGTAACAAGTTAATGGTGCATTACTTAGCAGATGATATTGACAGTCATGTTTTTTTTTTTTTTTTTCCTGATTCTAACAACCGCTGTCATGCCCTCCCCATTCTAGATGGAAAAAGTGATCCATGCTTTGGTCCTTGTTACTTATATGCCACCTGTTCTTTATGCCAATTTTAATGCTAGAGGGATCTTTGCTGCTTTTGGTGCAACTTTGTTTTGAGTGTTTTATAGATAACACATAAAATAAAACAACAATTTTCATGATTTTTTGACATTATAAAATTGTAATAGAAGCACACAGTACATGGCTGTTTTTAAATATGCATCAAATTCTAATTTAAAACTCATTCCATAGAAAGCTATCAGGACTGAAAGTCAGAACATAAAGGACCCCACATTTCATGTTGACATGTTTTCTTTGGCTGCAGTGTATGACACTGACAAGGTAAAAATTCAGAAAAGAAAACTTTCAGTCAAAATCGTAAGTGGGACTGATAACCTCCACTGGCCATAGATTGTTTAAATATTCCTATTACATAATTATTGGAGTTAATATGTATTAAAAATACCTGTATTTCAGTTTGCAAGTAAAAAAGTTAATATGATATTTACAAAATTATAAATATAAGTTAAGAAACTGCAAATGTAAAATTGCTAGTTTAGCACAGAATGTTTACAGTGCTCTGAATTTTGTTTAAAGTATAGGTTTTTTTTTTTGTGTTTTAGCAGTTAAAAAAAAAAACTGTAACAAGCCTTTGTCTCGTTACATAACACTATATGACTAAAGGATGCATTACAGGTAGTACCTAAACTAAAGGTTTACCAAATCTTTATGGAGCTAATGAACCTGACAGCAGCTGAAGTAAACCCCAAAAGGATCAACATTACAACTACCTGCAGATATCATAAGAGCTTTCAAACTTGAAACACAGAATTACCACAGCCTCAAATTGAGTGTAAGGTCCAGCAGCTAGTTAGAAATGCACCTATACTCCATCAAAATCTACTAAATAGCCAGGCATGTTATTTCAGATTACTCTGGTTACAGCACCGAAATCTTACCCTGGGTTAATTAAACTTTTTTTCTGAACTTATTGTAGGGGTCTGCAAAGGGTACCAATCCATCATCCTCACACACATACAACATGTTTAAATGAGCAACATGATTCAAGTTTTCCCTGACAAATGATTATTTGCTCTCACGTGTCTCATGCAAACCGTAATACCAACCCCCATCCCCCTTATCTCCTCTGGTTTTTGTTTATTTCCCCCAGCAGCCATTTTTATCCAGATTTCTGATTGCCAGTTTGGTACTTAGTCTTCTTGTGGGCACTTTTTACTCATGGGACAAATTGTTTCTGGCAAACACTTGCCTTCAAATAAGGTCAGAAATGTATTTTACTTGTGCCACTTTTGTATGATTTATATATTTACTTTTTTCTTTCTTTTCAGCCACTTTCAAGGTCTGAGGCCAATGGGATTATTACCAACTATGAAATTACCATCAAGGACCTTTTTAACAACAGAACAGATCAACATATCTCTGTATCTGGTGCCTTAAACACCAGCACTGTGCCTCTTGGCTACAGTAAATATACAGTTTTAGTCACAGCTAGTAACTTAGCTGGTATGTCTCCTACCTCAGAGTTTAGTGTCGCTACACTTACTGGTAAGTGACAGCTTTCTGTTTGAAGCTTCAGTTCTCTTATATTGCATGTGCAGTGTATACATGATTTTTTCCCAAGGTGGCCACAGATGCATAGTGCTAGAACAGTTAAAAAAGCATGTTCATGTCTTGCTTAGTGTACTTCAGTATGCTGTAGGCCTTTCTCCATTGTTGACATGAGCTTTAGTGTACCTGCATGTAGAAGGACTACTACAACTTTCAACCTCCACAGAATATCTCTAGAAATTCTTATGGAGTGATCTATAAATAAATTTGTCCAACTGCTGTAAGCAAGTCAAAGTCGAGATTTCTGCTCTTAATTTTGGGGAATAATAATAGAAGACATTTCTACTGCCAACTGCCAAAGAACTATACTGTTTATCAAAAGAATTTGGTAGAATTGAATCCTTGTCTCACTTTGTCATTAGTTGCACATGTAGATATTTATATAACATGGGATGACTGCCTAATGACAGGGATGGTTATTAATCCAATAAAGTGGCCAGCGCACATATTGATTGTAAAAATGTCAGGTGGCAGGCTTCTCACGTGATGATTGACAATAATGCCAAAAGGACTTGTCAAGTCATGATTGTGCACAATCGAAAACATGATACTTTTTAAAAATAGATTTAGTTGACCTTATGCCACAAACATTGTGTTCTGTGAATTGCTTTGATCAAATGTATGGTTAGTAATATTTTTGCATTCTTGTACGTACCAGCATGGCTTCTTATTTTGAAAGGGTATACATTACTGGTACTCCTCTAACACTGTAAATACCACATTTGATTTAGTAAATATATTGTATCTAATTTGGATTTACATGGCTTTTAAGACTGAAAGTTATCTTTAATTAGTCTCTTTCTGGCATACTAAAACAATTCTGAAAAATGATTAATAGATGCATAGATATCCCTGCATGTCTACCACAGTTTAAAACAAGTACAGAACTCTTGCTCTAAAGAGTTATAACCATTCCAGGATCTGTGTTATTAATTTCTTATTTAAAGCATGTGTCCTTTAATGAAAGCAACATGTCCATTCCTCCTTTATTTAGTTCAAAATGTCACTGAGATAAGGCTCTAAGTTTAAGTTCTAAATGTATTCTTTTGTGTTTTGATTTTGCAGATTTTGATAACATACTATCAATAGTATATAACAGGGGTGGATATTTTAATCTATCTTGGCCTCAATCCAACAATGTGACTTGTGGGTATGTAGTGGAATGGTATGCCTTCATGGACCAGCAAATGTACAATTTACAGTGGATGAAATTTCCATCAAATCTATCAGAAGCAAAGATTGCATCAGGTGAGTTGCTTTTTTTTCAGAATGACATAGAGGAATTATATTAAATAAAGATGCAAGCAGAGTGTGGGATTTCCTGTTATGTTAAACTCAAGATCACTTTAGCTTTATGCAGGGAAGATCTGCTAATAATAATTAATACCTTAGTGACTCTATACTAATGGTGAACTTCATGATTTTTATTGTTAAGACATGGTTTACCTTGTTTGTTTTTTATTTAAAATCTGTTCAAGTGTGGGCTGCACAGTGGCAGCAGTAAAGAGAACAGGGTTCGTGCCCCAGGTCCTCCCTGCATGAAGTTTGTATGTTCCCCCTGTGTCTACTTGGGTTTCCTCTGGGTGTTCTGGTTTCTTCTCACAGTCTAAAGACATGCAGGTTAGCTGAATTGGAGATTCTAAATTGGCCCTAGTGTGTTTGGGTGGAGATGTGTGTGTGTGTGTGTACATTCCCTGGGATGGACTAGTGCCCTGTCCAGGGTTTGTTCGGCTGCCTTGCCACCTTTGCTAGCTGGGATTGGCTCCAGCAGACCACCATGACCCTGTTCAGGATAATGCAGGTTAGACAATGACTGACTGACTATTCTAGTGTGTTGCTCTACAGCAGTAGCTCTTTCAGCTACTGTTTAGACTCATTAGATACGAGGAAGAGTGGGAGTGACTAACTTAAGGTAATATTTTAGGTAATCTAAAAGATTTCACAAAAATACTTTGAAACAAGGCTACATTTGGTGAGCATAGTGTCCATCTTTTCAACACAATTGCCCCTGGGTGTATCCAAATTTATATAGTTTATCCAAGCTGGCATTTTTTTCTATATCTATTAGGAGCATGGCATTACCAAATCAGCACTCGGTATAATCAGTTTGACACAATTTTCTGAAATACCAAAGCTGCTGGAACAGAGAACTGTTTAATTAACAGTGTAATTGTTTTCTTTTATGTTTAACTTAAAAAAAATCTACCTTTTTTAATAAGAGGGATTATTATAAGATTAGAAACTTTAGTATACTAGCACCTTATCGTTTTGGCCGCCATCAATCTCAGTAGCTATAGCTGCATCTTGCTGTTGCCTACCTGAGGGAAAAAGTGAACAGCAAGGGCTGTCATCTTAAACAATGAATAAAACTCAAAGTTATACATAAATGTTTGAATGTATGCAAAAATAGTGTTACATCATCCCAGATGAACGGACTTCATACAAAATCACAGAATTGCTGGGCCAGATATGATTCTCAGGATGAAAACACACATCTGGGGACAACTTGCTAAAAATATTGTAGTGAATAGGTGTGAAATCTGCATCTGAAAAGGCAACGCCCACTTGGTCTCTTCCTAAAAACCTGCCCTCAAATTCCTTCAGTCGGTGCATTTAAATGTTCATGGTTACACTGTTCCTTTTCTACTCGTATATTTGACAAATTCATAAATATAGAAATACACGGAGAGAAAAAAAGAAACTGTACAAAAGACGTGACACTGGGAGAAAGTACAGAGGTAAAATTGATGTAATCAATTCAAGAGCTCAGTAACATAAATTAACTAAAGCTTAATTATTAATTTATATATCCTGCTGTCATTTTTAGTATTGTATCACTACATGACATAACAGCATCAAATGGAGTTTAGAAAAGCTTTATGGTCTAGATACTATATACACTCTAGCTGTACTGTTATAACTGTGAGCAACAGATGCTACATATGGCCAGAGGCAGTGCATCATTCACTTTTATCACTAGCACAGTAATGTCCGTAAATGCCAAAGTATAATCTGGTTTTACAGAAAAGTCTGTCCTTTGCAACAGGTGTTTATTTTTAATGCATGCCAAATGATCATGCACATAAGACATACATTATATGTTTAATGGGGGTCTTTTTAGGAGACTTTTCAGCCATAGAACATGATCTATCATAACTACATTCCTGTTGTCATTTGAACCAGGGTAACAAAAGCACCATTACTCTTTGCAGTTTAAATCAGCACACCTATGCTGTGGTCCACCTCGTAAAACATTCGATAAGCTCAGAAATTTCAAATTGAATAACTGGTCTAATTGTTCCCACCCATTTTTAAGTTAGTGTAAATTCACTCATGGTTGTCTCCACACATATGTATTATATAGTCATATGAAAAAGTTTGTGAGCCTCTCTTAATTCTTTGGATTTTTGTTTATTATTGGCTGAGCTTTCCAAGTAGCAACTTGCTGTTAACATATGACATGCCTTATGGAAACAGTAGTATTTCTGCAGTGACATTAAGTTTATCGGATTAACAGAAAATATGCAATATGCATCATAACAAAATTAGACAGGTGCATAAATTTGGGCACCCTAACAGAGTCATTACATCAATACTTAGTTGAGCCTCCTTTTGCAAATATAACATCCTCTAGATGCCTCTTATAGCCTGAGTGATCCTAGATGAGTGTCTGGATTCTGGATGGAAGTATTTTTGACCATTCTTCCATGCAAAATCTCTCCAGTTCAGTTAAATTTGATGTCTGCCAAGCATGGACAACCTGCTTCAAATCATCCCATAGATTTTTTCGATGATATTCAAGTCAGGGGACTGAGACGGCCATTCCAGATCATTGTACTTCTCCCTCTGCATGAATGCCTTTGTAGATTTCGAACTGTGTTTTGGGTCATTATCTTGTTGGAATATCCAACCACCTGCGTAACTTCAACTTTGTGACTGATGCTTGAACATTATCCTGAAGAATTTGTTGATATTGTGTTGAATTCATCCGACACTTGACTTTAACTAGCCATACAGCCCCACTGCATGATGGAACCTCCACCAAATTTGACAGTAGGTAACAGGTGTTTTTCTTGGAATGCGGTGTTCTTCTTCCGCCATGCAAAGCGCTTTTTGTTATGACCAAATAAGTTTATTATTGTCTCATCAGTCCAAAGCACTTTGTTCCAAAATGAATCTGGCTTGTCTAAACGAGTATTTGTATACAACAAGCGACTCTGTTTGTGGCGTGAGTACAGAAGGGGGCTTCTTTCTCATCACCCTGCCATACAGATGTTCTTTGTGCAAATTGCGCTGAATTGTAGAACAATGTACAGATACACCATCTGCAGCAAGATGTTCTTGCAGTTCTTTGGAGGTGATCTGTGGGTTGTCTGTAACCGTTCTCACAATCCTGCGTATATGCTGCTTCTGTATTTTTCTTGGCCTGCCAGACCTGGGTTTAACAGCAACTGTGCCTGTGGCCTTCCATTTCCTGATTACATTCCTTTCAGTTGAAACTGACAGTTTAAACCTCTTAGATAGCTTTTTGTAGCCTTCCCCTAAACCATGATACTGAACAATCTTTGTTTTCAGATCTTTTGAGAGTTGCTTTGAGGATCCCATGCTGTCACTCTTCAGAGGATTGTCAAAGGGAAGCACAACTTGCAATTGACCACCTTAAATACCTTTTCTCATGATTAGACACACCTGTCTATGAAGTTCAAGGCTTATTGAGCTAATCCAACTAATTTGGTGTTGCAAGTAATCAGTATTGAGCAGTTACATGCATTCAAATCAGCAAAATTACAAGGGTACCCAAATATTTGCACTTTAATTTCCTACAACTAAATACTGCTTCACTAAAAATCTTTGTTCGGAAAACACCCCAGTACTCAGATGTTCCAAGGAAATTAAAGACATACCGTTTTCTTTTTTCTTGAAAGTAGAGTAAATTATTATAAAGGCTCAGAGGGGTTCCCAAACATTTTCATATGACTGTATGTCTGGCTTTGCTAGACAACTGCTGATCCTAACATGTGACAGAAGTCGGGCAGCCCTCAGTCAGGTTAACTGATGAATGTTCGAGTCCAAATGACGTTTCTGGGAGAGTCAGAAAGTCACATGCAGACCGGTTGGCTGCAGTATTCATAGATATTTTTAGCCCTTTAATTTTTAATCTTTCTTCCTAGTATGTTTTAAGAAGATAACTACTATTCTAGTCCCATAGAAAAATAATGTGACATGTTTTAATAATTACAGACCATATATCTATACTAATAAAAGGCAAAGCCCTCACTCACTCACTCACTCACTCACTCACTCACTCACTCACTCACTGACTCATCACTAATTCTCCAACTTCCCGTGTAGGTAGAAGGCTGAAATTTGGCAGGCTCATTCCTTACAGCTTACTTACAAAAGTTGGGCAGGTTTCATTTCGAAATTCTACGCCTAATGGTCATAACTGGAAGGTATTTTTCTCCATTAACTGTAATGGAGTTGAGCTGCAATGACGTGGGGGGCGGAGTTTCGTGTGACATCATCACGCCTCCCACGTAATCACGTGAACTGACTGTCAACGCAGTGCGTAGAAAACCAGGAAGACCTCCAAAAAGCGCTTAAGAAAACATGCATTATATAATTGAGAAGGCAGCGAAACAATAAGAAGCCAGCAAGTGACATATACTACCATATTCATGAATGTTGCTACCTCGGAAAGAAAGCAAGGTGTAAACCTAAACTTTAAATTAAGTTCATAGACAGGCTACCGCTGGCGTTTCACATGCCCACGGGAATGCGGGATACAAGTTTAATGAGAGGACGAGGATATAAACGAGGCGTTGATCACTTTGTAATTAAGTTAAAATTGCAGGTGAAGGGGTGTGCTTATGCAAATTCCGAGACTGTGTTTGTGGGGGATTGACAGTTAAGGCGGGTGGGGGAGTCACGTCATCATCACCCCTCCCATTTACCTCATTTTGCTCTGAGCTGAGCTGAGCGGCTAACGCCGTCTTCCGAAGCAATTTCGTCACACTGCCACCAAATACTCACAGAAAAATTCACAAGTTAATACACACTCTGTCTCTAGAGTTTCTTCACACTGAATCCTCCAGGCACTACTTAAAAAAGGTTACATTGACAATCGTGTTGCTTTATTTTTAAAATCTTTCCTTTTCTTAGCACAAGCACAGCTGAGAAGCTTCGATGAATGTGCTCCATAACGCGTTAAAAAATAATGCATTTAATCACACTTTGCATTACAAGCAAAGGGGAGCTTTTGTCAATGCATGATTTCCTGGTACACCGATTACATTGATCAGCACACCCCGATTCATTTTACCCTCGCACCACCTTAGTTTGAGAAGAAGTATGAAAACCAATCCTGGGCAGGGTGCCAACCCACCGCAGCTCAATGTACCTGTACTTCTTAAAACGTTAATGTTTTACTTTTTAATAACTTATAGACTATATTTTATTATTTTTCCCTTGCACTATGTGACCAAAGCTATACACACACATATAGACACATACAAACATACACACAAGTATATGTATGTGTATATATATGTATGTATGTATGTGTATATATACACACACACACACACACACACACACACACACACACACACACACACACACATACATACATACATACATACATACACACACATACATACATACATACACACATATATATAATTTGTGTGTGTGTGTGTATGTGTGTGTATATATGATGTAGATAGGTATGTATGTATATATATATATATGTGTGTGTGTATGTATGTATGTATGTATGTGTGTGTGTGTGTGTGTGTGTGTATATATGACAGCAGCAATCCAAGCTGTGAGAAAACAGTAAAAAGGAGGGGTGTCAGACGTCATGGTACATTTTCTGATGCAGCTAGACGAAAATAACTTTGTGATGCTGCCACCAAATACACAAAACAATTACTTTGACAATCATGTTACATTATTTTTAAAATGTTTCCTTTTCTTTTTCATAACTTCTTTAACACATGACATCCCCGCGAAGCGCGGCTATTTTGCTATACTGTATATATATATATCACAGCGACACTCATAACAGTGACAAAACAATTACATTGACAATCATGTTACGTTATTTTCAAAATGTTTCCTTTTCTTTCTCTTTCCTTCTTTAACACATTACTTCTCCGCTGCCAAGCGCGGGTATTTTGCTATATATATATATATATATATATATATATATATATATATATATATATATATATACATACAGATATATATATATAAATAGATAGATATGACAACAACACTCATACTGTATCAATGACAAAACAATTACATTAACAATCATGTTACGTTATTTTTAAAATTTTTCCTTTTCTTTTTCGTACCTTCTTTAACACACTACTTCTCCGCTGCGAAGCGCGGGTATTCTGCTATCCATAATAAATGAAACACATACAAAGTCTGGTCACAAGGAACATTAACATAGTAAAGTATTTCGAAACCTTAAATTTTGCATACCAGTGTAACAAGTCCACTGAAGAGGCTATTTCCCTGGCACTTAACAGGTGATGTCACTTAGCTGGAAGACAAACATACTGAATGTAAGAATGCTATTTATTAATTATTACTTGGCTTTAAATACAGTAGTTCCTTTAAGACTTGTCATGAAGCTGAATATATTTGGCATCAACACCTGACAGGTACACAACATACTATGAGGTTAGATGGAAAATTGATAGTAGAGTCTTCTTTGATGTCAGTTAAACCAAAGGTGACTGCTTCATTTATGACGAGGATATCTATCCATTCAAAAGTATGAATAGACAGATTGTGAAAGTTCATATTCAAATTTATTGTCAAATAAACATAGTAGATGCTGCCTGAAAGAGTTCAATACTAATGTCCACCCAGCTCAGATTTACTTTGAAGTGATTTGAAAATGTATTATAACTCATATATATTCAGTGTATATAATTTGAATATGGTGGTCTTGTGGAATGATGTATACTTATGCAATCATTGGTTTCTAAGGATGGTAATGTCTAGCTAATAGGCAGTGTGAGCTGGATGAGTGCTACAGTAAAAGCTAATGTATGTTTTGTGTTGAGTATTCATAATTTTTCCTTTCTTTTTCAGATACTTTTGAAGGTGGTATACTATATCATTTTAATATCTATGGATGCACAGATCACGGCCACTTCCTCATAATGAAAAAACAAGGATATTCACTAGAATTAGGTGAGTTATTGTTTTACGAGTAAAATAAATGAAATGTTTCCTAAGTGTTGCCCATCAGATTTGACATCATTAGTCTCCTGAATTTCTTATCTTTGAAAATGAATGTATGTTTCTTCGTTCTCACCTTAGTAGCTTCCAAGAAGGCAGGGTTATGTCCATAAAGGATAACATCACACTAACTGTCCACTTCTTCCAACTCCAAAGAGATGGAGGTTCTTAACATTTATCGTGAGAACTTCTGGTGCAACTCTACTCTGCTGGGATGCACCTCCTCCTGTAAAACCTACAACTACCAGAACTCCTGCGGGTATTTAGTTAGAGTGATTCTCAGGGAAATTAAATAAAAATACTCAGTACTACAACATGTCTAAGTGTTTTGTTAAAGGCTATTTTTTTGCCTTCTATTTACAGTTTTCATGTGTTTTGTGACACAAATTGTAGGAAATGCTTGTCTTCAAATGAAAGTCTCTGTGAATGTAAAATTGTTTAATGTTACATGATTTTACAGAAAGGTGTGGAAAGAGTAGCCATCTGTTTATTTTTTTTTTATAGCCCCAAGCCATGCTGTAAAATTTAAGGTATTATCTACCACCTCAAGCTCAGTAATCCTTGAGTGGAAGAGCCTGCCAATAGAATGTCAGCGTGGTTTTATTCGTGGGTACGTTATTTACTATATGCAGCAAGTGAACAGCAACAGCAGCATTGCCCGATCAGGTAAGTGATCCAAAGTGTTAGATGTGCATTCTTTTTCAAAGTTTGAAAACTGATATTGACCAAATCAATCCGCAACCTTGTTTGTAGTCCAGAGCCCCATTGTCCAGGTAACACTGCCAGAAAGTGTACAAGAGTGCTCCACAAGGTGGACTTTAATCTGTGCTACATAGCACATTCAAAAATGTTTTGGCTGTCTAGAGTAATAAATGATGAATTTGTGAAATGTTCTCCATTGAAGCCCAGTCAGTTAAAAATGTGTCTTTACTATAAGAAGAGGGCAACATCGATAATTGAATGACCATTTTCTGTATTTAAAAACAGAAGGAAAAGCACTTTTAAACATATGTGCAGCTTAGTATCTTCTTCTTCTTTTGGCTGCTCCCGTTAGGGGTCGCAACAGCGGATCATCTTCTTCCATATCTTTCTGTCGCCTGTGTCATGTTCTGTTACACCCATCACCTGCATGTCCTTTCTCACCACATCCATAAACCTTCTCTTAGGCCTTCCTCTTTTCTATTGCCTAGCAGCTCTATCCTTAGCATCCTTCTCCCAATATACCCAGCATCTCTCCTCTGCACATGTCTAAACCAGAGCATTCTTGCCTCTCTGGCTTTGTCTCCCAACCGTCCAAATTGAGCTGACCCTCTAATGTACTCATTTCTAATCCTATCTATCATTTTCACACTCAGTGCAAATCTTAGCATCTTTAACTCTGCTACCTCTAGCTCTGTCTTCTGCTTTCTGGTCAGTGCCACTGTCTCCAACCCATATAACATAGCTGGTCTCACTACCGTGCTGTAGATCTTCCCTTTCACTCTTGCTAATATCAGTCTGTCGTAAATCACTTCTGACTCTCTTCTCCACCCATTCCACCCTGCCTGCACTCTCTTTATCACCTCTGTTCCACAATCCCCATTACTCTGTACTGTTGATCCCAAGTATTTAAACTCATCCACCTTCGCCCACTCTACTCCTTGCATCCTCACCATTCCACTGACCTCCCTCTCATTTACACACATGTATTCTGTCTTGTTCCTACTGACCTTCATTCCTGTCCTCTCTATAGCGTATCTCCATCTCTCCAGGTTCTCCTCAACCTGCTCCCTGTTATTGCTACAGATCACAATGTCATCAGCAAACATCATAGTCCACGGGGTCTCCTGTCTAATCTTGTCTGTCAACCTGTCCATCACCATTGCAAATAAGAAAGAGCTCGGAGCCGATCCCTGATGTAATCCCACCTTCACCTTGAATGCATCCGTCACTCCTACCGCAGACCTCACCACTGTCACACTTCACTCATACATATCCTGTACAACTGTTAACGTATTTGTCTGCCACTCCCGACTTCCTCATACAATACCACAGCTCCTCTCGAGGAACCCGTCATATGCTTTCTCCAGGTCCACAAAGACGCAATGCAACTACTTCTGGCCTTCTCTAAACTTCTCCATCAACATCCTTAAAGCAAACATTGCATCTTTGGTGCTCTTTCTTGGCATGAAACTATACTGCTGCTCACTAATCATCACCTCACTTCTTAACCTAGCTTCCACTACTCTTTCCCATAACTTCATGCTGTGGCTCATCAATTTTATTCCCCTGAAGTTACTACAGTCCTGCACATCCCCCTTATTCTTAAATATCGGCACCAGTACATTTCTTCTCCACTTCTCAGACATCCTCTTACTTTCCAAGATTCCATTAAACAATCTGGTTAAAAACCATCTCTCCTAAACACCTCCATGCTTTCACAAGTATGTCATCTGGACCAACGGCCTTTCCATTTTTTATCCTCTTCATAACTGTCCTTACTTCCTCCTTGCTAATCCATTGCACTTCCTGATTCACTATCTCCACATCATTCAGCCTCTCAAAGTACTCGTTCCATCTGCTCAACACACTCTCCTCGCTTATGAGTATGTTTCCATCTTTATCCTTTATCACCCTAACCTGTTGCACATCTTTCCCAGCTCAGCCCCTCTGTCTAGCCAATCGATACAGCTCCTTTTCGCCCTCCTTAGTGTCCAACCTCTCATACAACTCATCATACGCCTTTTCTTTAGCCTTCGCCACCTCTCTCTTCACCTTGAGCCTTATCTCCTTGTACTCTTGTCTACTTTCTGCATCTCCCTGACAAACCCACTTCTTCTTTGCCATCCTCTTCCTCTGTATATTCTCTGTATTTCCTCATTCCACATCCAGGTTTCCTTTTCCTCCTTCCTCTTTCCAGATGTCATGCCAAGCACCCTTCTTGTTGTCACCCTTACTACATCTGCTGTAATTTCCCAGCTGTCTGGTAACTCTTCACTGCCACCCAGTGCCTGTCTCACCTCCTCCCTAAACTCAACCTTGCAGTGTTCCTTTTTCAACTTCGTTAATCCAGGGCTCGACTGATTCGGTATGGAAATTTGTATTGTTGTCCGCATATTGATTTGGCAAAATTTTACACCGGATGCCCTTCCTGACGTAACCCTCCCCATTTGTCCAGGCTTGGGACTGGCACGAAGAACCACTCTGGTTTTTGCATCCCCTGTGGCTGATTTTTGTACAGTTTAGTATGTAATGGTTTATTATGTCATCTTGTAGTCTTAGTTCGGCATCATCTACTCTTGTTGATATTAATTATCATACATGTTTGGAGATGTGTCAGGAACTGTAAGTGTTAATATTTTTTTCTTTTTAAATAGGCAGCCCAGGTGAGAAATGGATTAACATCACAGACCCTGATATCAGGAACTGGACTGTGACCCAGCTGAAGAGCACCAATTATCAGTTCACAGTCACTGCATACACAGAAGGAGGAGAAAGCCCCAGAGAGATGGTATTCGTGAGCTTGAATGACAATTGTAAGTAGTTTTTTGGCGCTGTATTTGTTTGTGTATCTTTGTCATTATTTGATTCATATTTTTATTATTTGATTATAAAAGTAGACTTTAGAAAGTTTCAGAGACTGATTAAGCCTGACTACACAGATAATACAGAGAGAATTTCATTGGCCAAATACTTAATGATCTAATTAATATTATTCATACTGAATGGTTGGCAGTTGCTTGAGTGAGGCCTACTTTGAATTAAAATATGTTTTTTTTCCTTCTGTTCTAGCTGTGGGGCTAATTCTCGCTATTCTCATCCCACTGGGGGCAATTGCTGTTTTTACACTTCTTGTTAGTGTCTTTTGCTATAAGAAAAGAAAATGGTAAGTAATATTTAATTGTTTAAATAGATTGCAAATGTCATATTGTGAAGCACATGTCACGCTTATCTTCTTGGTTCTCTGCCACACAATTGGATTAGTTGGTTTTAACCACATCAGTTTACACTGCGTGTGGACATTTTGCTTGGTGACATATTTAAAAGCTAATTTGGGAATGCAAACTTCTACAAACAATCAAGATCTTAATAGAAAAGGATAATTGCTAGGGCTGAATGATTCTTGATTAAATGGGAGATTTTTTTGGCTTAGAATTGAGATCACAAATTGGATTCTTTGACAGCCCAGTTTGTTAATAGAGCAATATATATATTTATTAACTTACACTGCATTTCTTTTGATCTATGCACAATAATGTTATTACACAAATATAAACAAAACTATGGATACATTCTTACGTAAATAAAGCAAAATCAAATGTTAGTTATAAATGAAACTTTTACAGTAATACTTTAGAGAGCCCTACATAACTTTTATTGTGAAGGCAGAAACAGTGTGAGTGTTGTGTGTGTTTAAAAGACTCAGTGGTACTTAACATATTAATCAGAAATGTTTTATGGCTATTTTTTTGTCTCATGGAAGAGACTTTAATGGAACACTAATATTTTTTTATGCAGTTATACATCCTTTTTTATGATTTTGATCATAATCATTATGGTATTTAAAGTACACTCTTAATAAAACAGTAGAGTAGATAATCTAAGTGCTGCAAAATGTGACCAGCCCAAAGTGCTGGAGTCTTAGCTGTCTGTTAAATGAAATGTCTTTTTCTTTGTTATTCATCTTATCTTCTCCTCTTGTAAATTCCATAAAGTAAGAACTTTCTTTAATCCATGAGATCATCAGGGGAAAATGTATTTTGTAGATGGTTGATTCTTAGTGTAATGTCTGCACTAATAAAATTAGTGTAAATTTATGTTCATGTGCAGTAAGGCTCCAAGGGTCTGCTACACCATAAATTGGTCAAAGCCGCAAAATATTTTGTATACCTCAACATCTGGTAAACAGAGCATGCACCACAACTCTCAAAAAACAGTTGTACAATGTAATCATGTCGCGTCTCTCAGGGACATGAATAATTTTCTTAAATATTCGTTCACTTGAGTATTAGCATGAGTGATCACCAACACTTTTAATGCTACTCTACTCTATGCTACTCTTAAATTTTATTACACTTTGTCATTAGAGAGTCAAGTGAGCGTCTGTTTTTGAAAAAGTTGTATCTGTGTCACTACCTTTGTGACTCTGCAATTTAAGTAAAGGCACTTTATAAACCTTCAGTTTTAAAAATAAATAATATACTGAGACAGAAGTGCAAGTTTGTTATGTCTTATGCTTGCAGTTACCTGCAACGTTGTACACCGGTCTTGCATGTAGCATGATCCCCCAGTGGGTATTCTGAATTTTTCTTTAATTTTCCAAGTTGTCTTTGTATGAGTGTCCTCCTTTGTGAGGCATTCTGTCCAGGTATGTTTCTTGCCTTATGCCGCTGGGATAGACATTGGGCCACTGTCACTCTGAATTGGATTAAGTGGGTTTGAGGATGATATGTTAAAATAAATGAAGGCACAAGAAGATTCGGGGGAGTGGAACCACATGTATTTATTGTGCTTTTCACAGGCACAATTGCATATATCTATCATGCAAAACTTGTTAAATTGTATTTAAAATATTGCTAAATAATGGCAAAATGAATGGTATTTTATAATGTGTTACTATAAATTATCAACTACTCTTATTCTTGTCTATTTTGCTAGGGTGAAAGATACTTTTTACCCAGAAATCCCGAAGCCAGAGATCAATGGCAGTGACTGGCCTGTTAATGAGGTAATATGTTAGAAAGTGTTGGTTGGGTGATGATAAAATTAATTTTAGCAGCTGTGTGTCACAGAGGTGCATGCATTGTGTGAAGGTGGTTGTGGCCAATGTAAATATATGAAGAAATAGCAGTGAGCCAGTAGGTTGTTTATCTCTTTGACGAACTAACAGAAAGAAAGTAAGAAATGGCAGTCTGTAATAACATCATCGAATAAGGGGTTGACTAAGATACTCCTGTGAGAGATTTTTTTTTATTTAATCTAATGATTTTGTGTTTTTTTTTTTCTTAAAAAAAAAAATAGTGTGATGTTTCTAAATATGCAAATTTTTATTTAAGCAGAACAAATCATTTCACCACCAACAGTACTCTGTAGAATATAATGAGGCATAAGTTACTTTTTCCAGTTAAACAAACAGGACAGTTTTTAAAATGTATTTATTTAGACAAATTTACATTACAACAAACACTTTGCAAATAATACCCTATAAACACCAAATAAATAAAAGGCTAAAAGTGTTTTAACTGCTCAGAGAAATTTATCACAAATGTCTTACCCCGGACGTGAAAGCCGAGAATGATAATGAGGATAGTGAGCATCAACTGAGCAAAAACATTTGGGTGATTGGGTTTTAAGTGTATCCACAAATTGCTCACATTTGAGAATTTAACAAGTAACTTTTTGAAACATTGCCAGTAAATAGCATCTTTTAAATTTTCTGTATCTGTAAAATGTGTGGCCAAACGTTTTGGTAGTGACACAAATGTTATGTTTTGCAAAATTTGCAGATTCAGTTTCACATTGGTTTTATGTTATTGTACAGAGTGATCAGATGCATATTAATTAATCGCAAAGAGCTTTATTAACATAAGTTAACTTTATCACAAAAACCCATTTTTATTTATTTTGGCCCTGTCACAAAATGATAAGCTAAAAGTGTCCAGCAAGTACCAGGACTGTCTCCTCCTGAGGAGTCGGCTATAGAAGTGTGTTGCCACCAGTGCACAGTCTGCTCAGTGTTGGCAGCAGGTGGGTGTGAGTGCATCTGCATGTACAGTGAGGTGAAGACTTTTGGGCAACGGCCTTGTGCCAAGAAGGGCAGAAAAACATCAAGGACAGACTGAAATTCTGCAGGAAGTACAAGGATTGGACAGCAGATGACTGCACAGTTATTTTCTTAGATAAATCCTCCTTTTGACTGTTTGGGACATCTGGAATATTGATTGTCTAGAGAAGGAAAAGGTGAACACTACCATTAGTCCCATGTCCTGCCAACAGTGAAGCATCTGAAACAATCCATGTTTGGGGTTGCTTCTCATCCAAGAGAGTGGACCCGTGGCCAGGAAACTCCACAGATCTTAATCCCATTGAGAACCTGTGGTCAGTTCTCATAAAGTAGGTTGCCAATCAGAAGCCCACAAACTGTGATCAACTCCAAGCACTATAAAGGCAAAAATGGATCACCATCAGTCAGGATTTGGCCCAGAAGCTGATATCCAGCATGCCAGAGTGAATTGTAGAAGTTACGAAGAAGTAGGGTCAACACTATAAATATTGACTCTTTACATAAATTTGATGTATTTTCCACTATAAGCCATTGAAACTTATGACATGTTTATAATTGTTCTTCAGTATACCATAGAAACATGTAAAAAAATAATCTGAAAATGCTGAAGCAGCAGAGTTTGCAAAACACATTTGTGTCACTACCAAAACTTTTAGCCACTACTGTATGTATTGAGCTACTGATGTATAATGTCTGTTCTTGTTCTTACAAATAAGTGATTAAAAAAAATGTTGAAGCACCTGCAACCATTTTACATGATCTTTGTTTGTAATAAAAATATTAACAGCTAATCAACAAAAGATATCATAAAAGGAGCTCAGTCTGCTGAAGATACACATGGCTTTGAAATAATATTGGGGTTTACTATCATTTCTTTTTATTATTCTTACTGTAACTGCATTTATCCAAAGTTAGTCCAAAATGTTTCTGTTTAAAAAGGAAGGCCTTGCTTTAGATTCTACGGTATTCTTCATTACCTGAGCTGTTAAAGGTAATTATTGATTTTAAATCACTTGATTTCTCTTGCAGAGGGTTCCTGGCAACAGTACTCTTGAAGTGCAGCCTTGCATGGTCAATGGAGTCCAAATCGTTGAAAGCATGCATGGAGAGAAAGATGCAGAGATTTTAGACATATGCAAAGTTGAAACAATCAGCAGCAACAACTCGCAGATTGAAGAGGACGGCTCCGAGTCAGAATCCATCAACCACACTGTTGTGTCTTACTATCCTCAAATAGTTGATGATGTTCCTAAATCGTCATCAGATACCTCTAGTGGGTCAGTGGATTCCTGCCTTACCCAGGTCACATATACTGGCATCCAACAACAACAACAACTCAGTGAGTCTAAGAACGTAGAGGGCTATAGACCTCAAATGAAGCTTCAGACATTCCCTCTGAATTTGAATGAAACTGCACCATCACCTGATCTTCCAGAACCAAGCACAGGTTACCAACCACAGACCAACGCTAGTAGCTGGAGTCTTGAGTCCCCTGAAGTCAATGCATCCATTGGCAGTCCCACGTCAGTGAACTCCACACAGTTTCTGTTGCCAGATCAAGCTGCGGGGGATGAGCAGCAGTCCCATGCACTTGGCTGGGCCTTTACAAACTTTTTTTCCAGTACCGGGAAACACTGACAGCTTTGTCGGAACTGTTCAGGTTCATGGGTCATGCCATGGAGTTTATTATCAGACTGCACTGTGAAACTTAACCCAAAATGCTAGTAATATGTGTCAGATGGCAGGCGAAATATTGAGTGGCATTATTGTGTTTAAAAAAAACAAAAAAACTGCAAATTGCAGCAAATGTTGAATTTACAATTGTGATATACATCTCCTGCTAATATATAATGCATTTATAATGACTGAACTGCCAAGATGGGAGCTGTCAAGGTACACCGGTCAGACTGTGGAATAATCAAGGCAAGAATTCAGAACGAAGCCTGCTATTGGTAAACTGGAAAAGGTCAAGTATGTGTAGTGGGCTACTTCTGGATGTTTCTTCTAATGTTCTTGCTTTATAATTTTCCTTTTGCTCTCATTCTTATATTTCATACAGTTAATGTGTCCACTTCTTTAAACACGCCGGAAGCTGATCTGTTCCTTCATTATTTTTTTTTAATTTGTAAATTTTATGACTCCTTAAAAGTCTGCAAAACTTTTCTTCAAATCATAGTGAAAGGCACATTCTCAGAAGAAAAGCTTGTTTTTTATGAAGTACCCAAGTACAGAAAACAGAGAACATAAATCTTTTAGGCTAGCTGACATGGTGGGCAACACTACTGCAGAGAGTGCTTTAAGGGGTCAAGCGCAAACAGTTCCAAAATCAGTATTAAACTGGTTTCCATTTCTTAGTGAGGTTTGCACTCTTCATAAACACTCATATCCTGTTTTACTAAACCACTTGCATGTTTTAGAACTGAAAACCGAGTCCTTATCTTCCTTCATAAACAAATTTTAGATAACTGACATCTGATCCGCACCTACTTTACTTTAAATCCTCCCCAGCGTAGGGGTTTTAATGTGAGTTTTCAGGAAGGCCTTGTACTCAGTCATCAATTAAAAGAAGTTTTTCCATTGCTTGAAACTGCCATCTTTACAACGTTTTTTTAGTTGTGTCTGTGTGTGTGCGCGTGCGCTTTGACCTGGTTAAAACTCCTCAAATGGCTCGATGACAAAGCCCAGACCTTCAGCCGTGATCAGTATCATAATGGCAGTTGAACTGAGATATTAAACCTTTCAAACCTGCTTTTCGTCAACACATAAGCACAACTTGTTACGTCCTAAAACGGCTTTGAGAGGAATTGCTTTTCAGTAAAGATCTTCTCATTGCACACAGAAAACTGTTTAAAATAAAAGCAAGGAAAGTGGGAGTCCTTTTCCAACATGGAAACTAAAGCTAACAGTGATATCTGACTCCCCTCAGTTCAACCACTCAGGAAGTCTTCATTGTGTGTTTTCATTGTTGTAGTTGCTTTACATATCCCACCCAGTGTACACAAATACACCAACGCACAAGTCTGCTTCACTGATACAGCTGAGGTCTTGCATATTTATGAGAGGGATGTGCGCTTACCTCCTTGTTGGGCTACAAATATATAAGAAAAGAATTTTAAAGGGAAAATTTCAATTCAGGTACCTCAGTACTCTGGTTATATAAATGCTTATTTAAAAAAAAACATTTACAGAACAAAAGTTGCTTTTTTGTTTGTTCTTAGCATTGATATCATTCAATGGGTGATTATTTTGTAATAATTACCTGCTGCATTTGGTTGTGCTGCTTGACAAAAAAATTAGTGTTATTAGTTCATCATTTCTAAGCGGTTTATCTAAAGAGCGAGGGAACACTAACACGTTTCTGTGTGTTGTAACAAGAATTGACATGGATGAGTCCAGCTCTGAATGTAAAGCAATTCTTATTAAGTCAAACCAAATAAGATTCGGCTGAAACGTGCCTGCAAATGTATTGTGCCTGTTTGCCTTAAACTGACGCACAGACAATTTAAACTTTCATATTTCACCTTCCAAGGTATCAGATGATATTTAAAATACGTCTGTTTCTTAGTCTGTCATTACTGTTTAAGAGAGGATGACAGTTTCACTGTTGTGTTACATTTGTCCCTGAAATTTTTAAAAAAGTATTAAACATTTTATTGATGTCTTCACATGAAATTTAATTTGGAACTAACTGAGGGCCGTGTCCCCCAAATTATTTATCATGTAATTGTGGGGCATCCCATGTGCCCCACTGTGGCTCCTGCACCACGTCTTTCACTTTATGTGTTCATTTTATGAGTTTCTAGTTTTGCTAAGTTTCATTAGCTAAGTCGAGCTACACCAGTATATACACTACATGTTAAGCTGTTGTTTTGTAAAAGATTACTAAAAAAAAAAAGAATTGTTATCTATTTTTTGTAGCATATCTACAACACTAATGTAAATCATTGCTGTTGCGTTTCTAATGTTACACTGTCTATGCAGTTTCTACTTCAGTATAAAAGACACTATAATAATGGTAGCTTTGTAATGGCCACGTTGTAGGTGCTATACCTGTATGTATTTGCATGGCATATTGTATGGCATTAGCCAAGTATAGTCTTTATGAACAAATCTCTGGTAAGCCTTTCATTGAAGAAATGCTAAGATTATAATTAGTGTCAGTGTTCTTATTACAGTAAATAAAAGACATTGTAAAATATACTTTTTAAAAAAAAAACAAGGAATGTGTGAGGATAAATGTAAAAAGTATGTAGATATTAAGAAAGCCTGCATTTCCTTAATGGATTCTCTGTTCTACTGCATTACTGAATCTCACAGAGATTATTGTATGGATTGTTATTGTCTGGATTGTCTGTCCCTTTTTATGTGTTAATTAGGACGGTCAATGCTAGCTGTATGAAGACAGTGTGCACGCGGTAAAGCACCATTCTGAACAGTAAGTGGTATTTTTTTACATACCGTTTACAAAACGGAGTGTTATTTTAAAAGAGGGGTTACAAGATGTTTACCTAACCAGTTTTAAAATAAGATAAGGTTTAGTCATTCTGTAGAGCAAACGTGCAGTGATGGTGGTGACTTAAAGCATCTCATGTGCAAAGAATCATTAAAGCAAAGAAGAAAGAGCTTGCATTGCGGTTGTGAAATTCTAAAAAATTAACTGCACTTGTTTGTGTTGTTTTTCTTTATATTTGTGATTGTTGCCGATTAGATCATATTGGCTTGACACAGCCAATAGTGTGAAAAGAATATGTGTGTGATAAAACATAACATGCATTAATGTGACCAATAGTGCTCTGGTAATCTCAGATCTTTTTGGAGGTCCCTAGTACAGTTGGCTGCTTTATTTGATAGGAGATTGTCAGCAATGTCAAGCTTTTTTTTAGAACATATAATAGAAGTTCAAAGGGAAATTTTGTGCATTTTTATGTCATTTTTTTATTTACAACCATTTCTTGCCATTTCTTATTTTGTTTTAGAATATTCCCTGATTCACATTTTACATGACAGTACATCTCTCTGTGGGATTTTAGCTGCTACCTCAGTTGTACCTTCTGCCTCATCCACTGACCTCCTCTTAGATGTATGCACAGCCCAAACCGTTTCATGTGGTCTTTAAACAAGTTGTGGTCCTTAACACTGTTGATTGTGTACTGCTATGAAAACCAGAAGAAAAACAAAAATAATAAACTGCATATGTACATCTTCCAAATTTACAACAAAGTGCCTAAAGAACAATTCTTTGTTTGGATTTTATTTTAACAATGCTGTGCTTCTGGTAATACACATTCTGTACTTCTTCCTAGTCAGATCTCCCCCAGGAGTTACATTTTTAAGTATTGTATCACTACCTTATACTAATGTTGATTTCTTTTGTCTTAGATTAACAATTTCATTAGGTCAATGAAATAACTAAAATCACCAAGTGGTTGTCCTTTAATGACTGACACAAAAAATAAACCATTAAATCAAGTTTCTCGCATTGTTTCTGCTTTCTCTGTGCATTTGTGGGAGAAGAAGGATCAGAAGTACAGTCATCTTAAACTACAGTACAGGGTCAGAGGGGGAAACCGAACCTCACACACATACAGCATTGGGGGGGAAACTGCCCACTGCCAGGTCTAACAACAGTTGTTTCAAGTGAAGCGGCTCTCTGGCTTGTCTACACTGGCAATGAAATGGGCTGCTCCGTTTCTTAATACAAAGTTAAATTAATACTGCGTTTTGTGACAGATAGGTAGCGCTGTCGCTCCCTTGAACTCTCGGATCAAACGTCAGACCCCAGTTAAAAGTCCAAAAGTTGAATTTATTATAATAATAAAGTGCACAAAGCACCCTCCTCTCCACAATACTCATAAATAATAAACAAATCCACAATAATCCTCCTCTCTCCCAGACGTGTTGCCACCCTGCCACCCAGCTCAGCTCAACGACTGGGATCTCCCACAGTCCTTTCATATTCTCAGACCCGGAAGTGTTTCCGATACTTCAGTCCACGTGACCTCCTATCACTTCTGGGTCAGATCAAAATTCCTCTTCTTCATCTCGGAAGTATGTCATTTCCCCTGTCGCTGTGACTAAGACGTACTTCCGGGTTATAGGGCACGTAAGTGTCTCTGGGCCTCCCTGCAGCGTCCTCTGTTGGCCCCCAAGGTATCCAGCAGGGCTGTAAAGGAAAACTCCAATGTCCATGATTCCCTGCTGGCATTCGGGGCACCTCCATGCTGCTGGGAGGGCTCCATCTGGCGGCCTAGGGTATTGGTTGGGATGACTGGCCGGCCGTAGTCCACAGTTTCAAAGCACAAACCATATCTACATATTAATACATGTGCTGATACATGCAGTTAACAGGATGGGCAAAACTGCATACTTCATAGCTGAAAAAGCTAAACCTGTGTCATTGGTATGGCGTTTAGAGGCAAACTAACTTTCATGAATATAATCCCTAAAATGCAATGTTATCTGTTTGAATGGTGTAGACCACAGGTAACATTAGACCAGCAAATGTGTTGATTCTGAATTTGTACACCAACTCAGCAATCAGTCGCATGAGATACCCTGAAAATTTTATAAGAGTTCTCGAATAGTGGCTTCATGAAAAACAAAAGGACAAGATGTATTTCACATGGGAAGAGTTCAAGTATGGACAGGTGTGAAGAAGGAGGGGAGAGATTTGGAAAATGAAAACACCATGAGTTTGTGACATTTGAAATTGGAATCAATTTGACTCATTCGCTTAGATATTACTCTTTATTGCCTTTTTTACTACCTAATGATGTAAATATACTGCAAATACTAAAATAACAAATGTTACAAACCCATCAGAGTGACTCTCTGTCAAATCAGATTTTAAAAGCATGTTTTTAGAAAAACAGCTTTAAAAAGTTTTAATGAAAACATCCTGACTCGCCGTGGAATTCACTAATTCAACACTACAGATATAATAATGTTTGGATTTTTATATTGGTTTTAAGCAGTATTTTTAAAAGAATACATTTTCAGAATGTGCACATAATGACATAAATCAGGTATTCCGTGAAACTCCCAAGACTGAAAACCCCTTGCCCAACATGTTGAGTGTGACACTGGAGGAGACCTCATGTCTACCACATTGCATTGTGTTGTGATATTTATGAGCGCCAATGCTTAGCTGGGTGAGTACTTGATGGAAACATTAAAAATGCTGTTATTGTTACTGTAGTCTTTATACAGAATATTTTATGTTCTATTACAGAAAAGGTCACAATGTTGTTCGATTGATTGACGTGGTATTGAATTGGCATGGAGCATCCTGAAATTACACTGTGTGATACTTCCCTAACCCCGACACAGACAGGCAGGACACAGGTGTAAGCACACACACTTTTTTTTCCTTTCTTTCACATGGGAAACGCTTTCGCCCATTTCCCACCGTTACAGCACAGTCCCAAGGACAAAGCACAGGTCAGCACACAACATTCTCTTCCTCTTTTTTCTCAACTCCACTCCTCCTGGGGAGCCGACTTTGGCTCTTGGAGTAGTGGCTGCTGGCTCCTTTTATAAGGCACCTGGAAGTGCTCCAGGTGCTTGTACACCCAGTTCCACCAGCACTTCCGGGTGTGGCAGCAGTGCAGCATCAAAGGGCTCAACACTTCTCCAGGCGCCCCCTGGGTTGAGATTTCATGCTACAAACCCATGGTACCACCGAACTCCAGGGGAGCTGCCCTCTGCCTCAGAGGAGGCAATGCTCCGGAAACGCTCCCTTCCCCGTTTCTTCCAATGTAGAGGCATACCGGCTGGGTAAGGGCCCTGACTGACTGCCACAACTGCTATACAAAAATTCTGGTATCATGATATGCTTCGTAAATAGTTGGACTCTGGTGTCCTTCACAATTCAACATCATATTATTTTGTTGAAATTAGGTACTGGAAGTAGAACAGGAGGATGTTTTGAATTGAATGACCTGGGGGGTATTTTTCGTACATGGATTACTCGTTTAGCCGGATGTAATTGTTGACGATTTGGCATGATCCTGGATCTGGTGGTTTTTCGAAACTCTTGCTGGATGTGCTGTCATAGCAGCACATCCAAATCGTCAAACCTGCTCAAAGCAGGTTTGTTCTATGTAAACAAGGATTAGCTCTCACACTCAATCAGTGTCCGTGCATGAAATTAATTCAGTCATGGCTTCGCCATTCATGAATGAGCGACCAATTGATATCAGTGCGCAAATTATAAGAAGAGAATTTAATATAGCGAGGGTTTTGCGCGATCGGCAAGATCCTTTATTGCTCCTGGAGGAAATGCTTTTCGAAAGATACCGCTTTAGCCGAGGGGGAATATTGTACCTCAAAAATTTATTAGCACCTTATATTTGAAGTCAAACTAGGCGAAGTCGGGCTCTCACAACTATACTGACAGTATGCATTGCTTTGCGGTTTTTTGCTAGTGGCACTTTTTTTATATACTGTAGGCGATGCGGAAAATCTATCTAAAAGTGCAGTTTGCCAAGCAAATGCCCTCAGAAACAGGGCAATGGGCATTTTGCTGGAGAGCCAACTCTTCTGAAGAGTTAGATATGGACTGCGTAGACCTCCACCTGTTTTTTGCTTGTCTGCCTTCTTCTTATCAGCTTTAAAATTAATGTTTTTTATATTATACTGTATATAATTCTTTATGTCAACAATTCTTTAAATACCAATATTTACCAGTTTGAAGTATATTCTTGTACTTCACTTTAACCTGTTCCCATGTTCTCCTTGTGCTCACGTTTGACATATTAAATAATAATTAATCTGACACATAGGAAATGAAACGCTGCATTCAATAAGTACAATGCACACTACTTATGCGTTTAATTTGTTGGGCACTTTTTTCCAGCCGTCTTTTTTGGCTTGGGCTGCTTTTGCAGTGTTACCCCTTGTGCATAATAAATCTTAAAATTCTTCATATCCTTTGAGTAAAAGGTCCTGCTCCGGTTGTGTGAAAAAATGCACCCGTTCTTTCATCATTTTGTTGCAGCCTATCAAAGACTTGCTGATCATGTTTTCTAGACTCAATATATATGGGCTTTTCACTCAGCGCGGGCGCGCACATTCATCTTGGATGATTAGATCCAGCTAAACTAATCCAATACAAAGCTACATGATGAGGCATCTGATCTCAGATGATTTAAGCGACGTACGGAAAATACCCCCCTGTTCTTGGGGGAAATTGTTGTGTGTGTGTGAAGCAAAACACTACAGAAGTGGTTCAGTACAGATTATTGACATTTAAAAATTGGGATTGCACTGTGATGGCCCAGACGAGAGTACCCAATTTACCACACATTGTATTCCAGATCACCATACTAAATAAAGTCTGATATTCACTTGCGTTTACAAGGAAGATGTCCTACTGAGCTCAAGAGGCCACCATTTTTCCAGCATCTTAGGGAGGCGTAAAATATAAATAGACAAGTTCAGTGAAACCGAGACTGTTCACCTTTGGGGACATGACCGCTGTCCAAAAGCTGCTCTTTATCTACTGTATATATTTGAACAATTTTTTTTTATTTTGTGTTCTTAACCTGTGTTATAGTTATTTATGTTTTCTTGCTTTTTTATTATTTTGGGCTCATAACTATTTTGTGCAGTGTCGCATTTGGTGTTTCAAAATTAATACACACTTGAATTAAACACATAGGCTTTCAGGCCCAAATGACAACATGACACAATGTCACAAGACGTTTTTTTTTTTTTTGCTTTACATATTCACAATACAAAAATTGTTTAATAAATGGTTCATTTTATTCTTCAAAGCTGAAGAGCATCAGAAATGTACATCTTCAGAAATAAACAAAATTTACAAATTCAGTTTTTTAAACAACATGTATGCTTAAGACATTTCCCAAAAAAACTTTCCCAGCATGCTATTGGTCTATTTCTCACATTTTATGAGGTGATTTTGAACAGCTACCAACAGACATCTGTGGTTTGATTGTTTCTGTGTCTTGTGTAAGTTTGTTGCTATATTGGACCTCTATGTACCACAATGGCGTGTACTAATGCACAGTGTTAAGCGTAGCTCACAGTCTATTTGTCATTAGTTTCTGTGGCCACCACCAGCACCACAATCTTAGCCTCTTCCTGCTGGTTGATGGCCATCCAAGGAGTTGCTACAAGTGGAGTTTTGGCAGAGCGTATTTCTGAAGGCTAGGAAGAAATTTGGCTCACAAAAATCAAAACCCACCTCCTTTTATGGTTTCACCTCTTGGTTTTTCTTAACTATTTTTTTTTTTGGGTTGTGCTTACTTCTTTGAACCAATCTCTCCAAGTCCATTATTACAAAAAAACAAAAATCTAAACCTATTTGTTTTTAAAATAACTCAGAATCTTATCAATTTGAGAGAACAGCTTCATGACTGTCAAAGTAGGACTAGAAGGTTCTACTGCTGTTGACAATTTTTACTAATCAAGGAATAAATATACATTAAAAATACAGTATTTACAAACTTGAAAAAGTGTAACTTCTTAAAATAACAAAAAAAAATCAAATTTAAATTACACCCATTCAGTTTTCAGAAGCCACTCACTAATGAATACACGCCTACAGTCTTGAATCCTCGTCCACATAAGTTTAAAATGATGTGCCCCATAAATAAGAGTTTTGAAAATTGTCCATGGCTCTTTGGTTAAATGAATACCTTCAAAGTGAAAGTGAGGAAGCAAAGCTATTGCTAGGAAAGGATCTTCAAAAATGAACAAATATCCTTCCCAAACCCACAACCATGTTGTCAAGTTCCACATGGCTTCACAGGAAAGTCTTGATCCTGTAGGTATGGGAGGCCCTTTGGATTTCAAGATGTCACTTATTTCCACAGGTATTGATGTTCTTGCCATCCGAGGCATCGTCCACTAAGGAGACGTGGTAATCTGTGGACAGGGTAAAATGAGAGATGCATCCGACCAGACCTCGTATGTACTGTCGGTTTGTGTGAAGAGCAATTTCTTTCATCCCACCTAAAAATAAAAAAAGTGAATATGCATGAGTTGTTTTAGCGGCAGTTATTACCTTTCACCAGCACACTTTTTACCATTTGTAAAAAAATTCAGAAAGGCGCATTACCATTTTCACAAGCTAAGAGACACAGAAAGGAAACAAATGCAATGACATTCTTATAATCGGCGTTCAGTAAGACTTTCATTCTTAGCATTGGCAGAAAAGCCTGTCTTCTCTATGTATGTCTACTTTTGAGGTTAAAATGACCAAATATCTAAATAAACCATTGGATTTCTATGAAATGAGCAACAGTCAATGCTGATTGAATAGTCAATTAGTGATCAATTAATGTGGTACAGTGCACAGTTGGCCACTTTTAACATGTCCCCATGAAGGACAGAAGTGACATACAGTAGTAAGAGCAACACATTTGACAAATGCCCTGCCCTCTGTGTGTTTGTACTGTGGGAGAAAAGCGGAGTATCCAAAAGAAACCCAGTACAAACTCTACTCAGGTAGCACCTGGGACAGAAATCCACCGTGCCATCTTTATTATACAAGGTGAGCCAAAATGAAGTGCAGTAATCCCTCCTCGATTGCGGGGGTTGCGTTCCAGACCCCTCCACGATAGTTGAAAATCCGCGAAGTAGAAACCATATGTTTTTTTGGTTATTTTTATATATTTTAAGCCCTTATAAACTCTCCCACACTGTTTATAAATATTCCCCGCACAGTTATACAGCATAAACCCTTTGTATTCTCTTAGATATTAGGTAAGATTCATTGAAATTATATATGTAAACACACTGTTTATATACAGTAAAACCTAAATATTATTTTAAAGATATCGAGCGTCTCCGATATCACATATGTTACACCCATTACAATAGACAGGCCACCAACAATAAATACGTCCAATGCAAGAAAAATTGTGTACAGTAAATGTGTGCACAGTGACACTAAATGCACGTACATGTACTAAATACTGTAAGTAGAAAATTAATTATGGTTATTCACCAACAATGACACGACGACTTGTCCGATGAGTTTAGTTTTACTGCACAACAAAGGAGAGCGTTACAGCTCTTCTAAAGGGCCTCTTTAAGCGACTGTGTAGCACCGCCATTGCTCTTCTAACCGGCAGTCTTCAATCCAAATCCCTAAAGCAGATTCCATCCAGACTACTGCCTTATTACATCCACTTAGAACTCGTTTTGCACCCTGGTTAAAAGGACACTGCGGCCGTAGATCTTATATTCCTTTCCTACTTTTTAAATAAGAATCGTACCCTCATTGATGCCGTAATGGCGTCCTACAGCAGTGTAGCTTTTCCCTTCCTTCAACCTATCCAAAACATTGACCTTTTTGGCAATCATTAGCATCTTCCGTTGGCGCTTGGGCACGGCCCCTGAAGCAGTAGCAGATCGTTCTAGAGCCATAATGAAAGGCTTGACTATGCACAAAGATAAACACAAAAGAGCACAAAAGTTAACTCTTTACACAGTGAAACACGTTGATGCTGAATAAGCGAGACGAGACTTCCTGGTTAACGCCGCGGAATCGATTTCAAAGCTCCGTCGCTGAGCCATACAGCACACAGGAACTTAAAACTGCGTGCTCTGATTCGATTACTTCACAGCCATACGCCAATAGCGTCCCTTGTATGAAATCAACTGGGCAAAACAACTGAGGAAGCATGTACAGGAAGTAAAAAGACCCATTGTCCGCAGAACCCGCGAAGCAGTGAAAAATCTGCATTATATATTTAGATATGTTTACATATAAAATCCACGATAGAGTGAAGCCGCGAAAGTCGAAGCGCGATATAGCGAGGGATTACTGTACCACATTTCTCAAGGTCATTGTGTGAGGTAGAGGCAGCCGAGTGGGGGTCCTTTGATTGGCGATCCCTTGTATTTTTCAGTCAGCTACATGCCTTGGTCTGGTGTGCACCAAGCTTTCGCTGTAGAAGCGTTCTTCAAAAACAACAAATGCATCATCACTATGCAACACGCCTTCTAAATGCACTTCAGCATTCTTTATACCAGTGATGTCCCAAATCGGAAAACAATTCTTCAGTGGGTGGCTAAATTTAGACAGAGGGGTACAACATTGAACAGAAAATCTCCAGGCCGTCCTTGGACTGAATGTGCAAATGCCTGAAAACATCCAAGGGCATCAGTTTTGCAGTTTCTTAGACATTCTGCGAGCAAACATATGACTTAGGCATTTCCAACATGTCTTTGAGGAGGGTTTTGTATGAGGACAAGGCACATTTCCGTTTGAACAGTTGCATAAATAAGCAAAACTTTCTCTATTGGGCTGAAAGCAACCCTCGTGAACTTCATCAAAGACCCCTGCACAGTGAACATGTTATAGTTTGGTGTGCCATTGCAGAATTTGGAATTGTAGGCCCTTACTTTTTGAGGAGGTTGGAGCAACGGTCACTTAAGGATATTACATTGAAATGTTAGAGAACTTTTTGCGGCCCGAACTGGAAGAAATGGATGTGGTGGATGCCTGGTTTCAACAGGATGGAGTTACAGCTCACATGGTGTGGAGAGTCATGCCAGTTTTGCGGGAGATGTTTCCGGGAAAGCTGATCTACCTGCACGGTGATGTCGTGTGGCTTTCATGTTCGGCTGATCTTGCTGCCTGCGATTTCTTCTTGTGGGGCTATCTCAAGTTGAAGGTATACACACACCGACTGCAAAACCTTGAAGCTCTCAAGGATGCTATTTGCCACAAAATCACCACTATTCCCTTTGAACTGGCCGAACGAGTTATGCAAGTGTTCAGAAATCGTCTCAAAGAGTGTATCACTAAGTGAAAGTGAAAGTGAAACACAGTGAAAAAAATCTATTTTGTATACTCTTTCTTGTGTCGTAATGAAATTTATTTTATCTTGTAGATTTTTTTTGGAGAATAAACGTTTGAATTGTGGTACTTCTTTTTGGCTCACCCTGTACATTTTAGAAAAATGAATCTGGACTCCTCACTTTCATTTATTAAATCTATTTCTTCAATGATCCACTCATGTTGTTTCTTTCCTCATAATATTCAGAGGATCTGACTCTTCCTCACTAATTATGCAACACAACTCCTTGTTCAGGCACTGGTTCTCTCTCGCCTTCACTGGCTTCATCTGGCTGCAAGGATTCAGTTCAAAACTCTTGTCTTGACCTACAGTTCTCTCAATGGTTCTGCTCCTCAATATCTCCACTCTCTTAGTCTCTGATCTGCCTCTGCCTGTCAGTTTCATTTCTACTCATCACACATGCTTTAGATTACAAACTCCTTCTACCTTCGATTAACATTTTCGTGTGGATGTATGTGTTGTCCTGTGTCTGTTTGTCCACTGACTGTCCCTCCTCTTGCCAGTGATGCTACAACTGGATAAAACTTCTCAGTTCTTCCTCCTAAGCTATGCAATGATCTCCCTTTGCATATCTGAACTGCATCCAATGTACTCATGTTGAGGTGTCTTCATTAAAAATTTTGGATCTGCTTAGTTTCCTTCCATGAGATAGCTGCTGTTGAACTGACAAAGGGTTTAGGATTTTTGTCTTAGCCTAACTGAAGGTTCAGTTATGTACTGTAATAGTAGTAGTGATACTCCCTCTTTTACATTTTTTTATTCTTTTTCTGTGTTGTTTTAGATGTTTCCATCTTCTTTTCATTCTTGTGTGTATTATAACTTGCTTTGTAAGTCACCTTGGATAAAGGTGTCTGCTAAACAAATTAATGTCTGCAGTTTGAAGACCATCCAATAGCACAGTGATCAGTGCTGGTGCCTCCTGTGGTTTTGGTTTCAGTCTGGACCCATTTGCTGATTGATTGTATAGTTTTTTAACTTTCTTCCTTTGTTTGTCATTTATGTATGTATGTACGTTTGACTCCTCTGTTTTCATCCCACTACCAAAAAGGCTTACAACTCCAAACACTCCTTGTCTGAGTGTGGGTGTCTGTATTATTCTACTCTGTAACTGACTGAGTATCAAATCATTACAAAGCACAAGAAATGGTAAATCACTTTGATGGCTATTCTTTATTTTAGACTGTTTTGATGCAGTTTTTCTTTCTTATTTATAACTGAAAACAATGATATGAGCCCCATTAACATTATAACCACTTTCCGTGATACCAGTTTTTGATTTACTGTATATTGTACAATTTAATGCCCCTTTTAATTAGCTAAACTTCTATTACCCTGATCCAAACACTCCACAATGCACATGGGTAGCCATTGATCTGACCCTGATCAGTGCTGTGTATCCTGCAGTATTTGACTGTTCAGCCTTTGCTAAGATGATTAATTAATTCACATGCCCTGTGGCAGATCACTTCTCTTTCATGCCAATAAGTCTATTCTTGTGGTGGTAAACAGGATTACAGTAAGGGCCTTGTGTGGTGGTAAAGTCTATGGCCAGTGTATGTTCAGCAGGTGGAAATGATAAGAAATAGCTGAAATGATTTACGGTAGATCAAGAAAGTAAAATGTAGACTTTCTTTATGATCAATTAGGACTAAATTTAACCAGCAATAGTACTCAGTTATGTTTGGCAATTTCAGCTGCAGACATTGATCAAGAGGCCTGTGTTCAATTCAAAAGCGTGACCCTGTGTGAAGGGGTTTCCTGTTTGAGGACTGCTTTCATTTTCCAGAGTTATTTATTGAACAATATTTTAGGAAAAACTACACGCTCTTTGCACTTTGTGAGCATATGACTGGATGACTTGACCTGTGGATTATCCAACATGAGTAACGTAAGCTTTTTCTGTGGATGGTTTTTGATACTGCTTGCTTTTGTTCAGTGTTAGTTACTATTGAGTCCTGTTCTATCAGAAACTTTATTATGTCCTTTTCTTATGAAAACATGACATTACATTTTTTTTCTTGGCCATCACTACAATGTACATGGGCTGAGTAACATATAAAAATATATTTTTGGATGAAGTATCCATCCATCCATTATCCAACTCTTTATATCCTAACTACAGGGTCACGGTGGTCTGCTGGAGCCAATCCCAGCCAACACAGGGCGCAAGGCAGGAAACAAATCCCAGGCAGGGCGCCAGCCCACCGCAGTGGGTGAAGTATTCCTTTACAAAAACCCAGTTTCATGCTTTGACATGATAGTTGCAGAATTGGACCATAGCCTTCTTAGCTTTATGTTTAATCCTGGAAAAATTTGCCAAAAAAGTAGAATTCTTTTCAACAAGAAAAAAAAAAGTATTATGTGCATCAGAAACAAGTAAATACCAATGTCAACATAAATATAGTAGGAAAGGTATATTTCGTGTCAAAACTGCTATACAAGTCCTTTATGTGATATATTTTGAAACTGCATTCAGGACAATGGAAGCGTGTTTCTTTACGCACATTTCTTATATTTTTATGTTGCTTGTGCAAGAGAAGGGTAGAAGGTCAGACAATGATTCTCAATATTGAACCCCGCTTTATGTCATTATAAGCTACCACAGCGCAAGGTGACTTCCACGATTGCCCAGACACAAACATTGAATATCGCTGCATTGTGAACAGTGCTTGGGAGGCTAATATCTTTCTGGTCTTTCTACTTGTCACAATACTTTGGCCTATTTGCCATGCACTTACTTGATCCACGGTGAACCTTTACACAATCAAATTCACCAGGCATATCATGGAAGTTCGGTTGTACAGTGTCATTTGCATAAGTTTTACTATCTGTATCAACACCTGATAACCAATTAATACATCATTATTGTAGATTGACTCAAGCAATGGTTCACTTTCAGTTTGCTCTATAAGTGGATTTAAAACTTTTCATTTATATGCCATTGTGTTTTCTGTTGAAGGCTCTGCCCTTCTCATGAATATTGTTGAGTTACCACAGAGTGTAAGAATGCATATAAATATTCATGATTTCTTTGTAGTATTGTGCTATTTCATCCACAAGATGCAAGCAGACTACAGTCCAGAGAGTTATTTGAGTTTAACACTGCATATCTCATCTAAATAGATTAACCCGAGTAGGACTCGGGGAATAACTCTATTTACATAGAATTCCGAGCCTCAGAGTTACTATGGGTGAATGCCAAGATGGTTACACACCGAGGACACAGTGGTAGTTCTTTACCCTGCTTGTGCAGCAGTTATGAAACATGTTTGGAAAAATTGTAACGTATCCTTCTAGTGTAAGTTGCCTAGGGTAAAGTCACCATCCTAAAAGGATTTATGAAAATTTGGCCACCTACAAAAGCGGGCATATGGTACAATTTTGAATAATTCATTTGAATACACAGGATTCAATGTTATAATCCCTTGTGCTTAAAGAAGTTCCTCCGCACAAAACAAACTTGCTGTTGTTTGCCACCGCCATGATAAAGTCTGATCCAATCTGTCATAGACAACCCTCATCACCAACTTTACACTGATTAACAGATGTTACTTGGGACACATTGTCAATTGTGTCTGATTTGTACCCCATTTTTAATGCTTAGAACTTGACTAAAATGTATATAGACTGTATTAGATATAAGCTAACACTGAGACTGCATTACAAAAATTAATTGTGAAAGGCTCTATCCTGGGTACGCTGCTCTTTTCGATTTACATGCTTCCGTTAGGTCAGATTATCTCGAGGTATAACGTGAGCTACCATAGCTAAGCTGATGACTCACAACTGTACTTATCAATAGCGCCTGATGACCCTGACTCTCTTGATTCACTGACACAATGTCTGTCTTGTGTTTCTGAATGGATGAGTAGTAATTTTCTCAAACTAAAATAAAGAGAAAACAGAAATTTTATTGATTGGCAATGATGGATATAATGAGCTTATCAATACTAATAAAAGGCAAAGCCCTCACTCACTCACTCACTCACTCACTCATCACTAATTCTCAAACTTCCCGTGTAGGTAGAAGGCTGAAATTTGGCAGGTTCATTCCTTACAGCTTCCTTACAAAAGTTGGGCAGGTTTTATATCGAAATTCTACGCGTAATGGTCATAACTGGAAGCTGTTTTTCTCCATTTACTGTAATGGAGATGATCTTGAACGCCGTGGGGGCGGAGTTTCGTGTGACATCATCACGCCTTCCACGTAATCACGCAGTACATAGAAAACCAGGAAGACATGCATTATATAATTGAGAAGGCAGCGAAACAATAAGAAGCGAGCGAGTGACATATACAACCATATTCATGATTTCTGCTACTTCGGAAACAAAGCACGATGTAAACCTACACTTTAAATTAAGTTCATAGACAGGCTTCCGCTGGCGTTTGTAATTTAGTGCCTGCCCATATAAGGCCGTCCGTCAGCGGCAATCCAATAGCAAACTCCCACTAAATATTCACGGGCGAAGGACTGTGCTTATGGAGAGGAAGATGAGATGGTCAGGGGGGTGTTTGACACAAACTCAGCGAAACTGCGAGAGAAAGGACTAAGGTAACATTAAATACAGCCATGGACATAGCGAGATGGCACCAGCACAGCTGGGAACCTTCGATGCATGTACACCGAGCGGCTCACGTGAACTGGCGCGTGCACAGATAAAAGCAACAGTTCCAAAGAGCTGAACAAAACCGAATTACACAATTGAAAAGGCAGCAAAAATATGAAGCGTCTGATACAAGCATATTCATAAATCCAGCTACTGCGAAACAAAGCACACGGTGGAAAAAGTCAATGTCCGCTAAAGGAAGACAGTGTAAAAAACCGTGCATGCAGTGTGTCAGGTCTCAGATAAAGAAGAAGACGAGCTGTTTATTGATGCAGTAAGAAACGAATCGATGAAAGAAACCTGTCATCTTTACAACGATTGACAAACACGGAATGTAACTTGAACACAACACATCCTACAAATACGAACCTGATTGAAAGAAATAATGATAATCAAATCCTTGATGACAGCAACACTCAGTAACACTCACAAAACAAATACTGTATATTGACAGTCATGTTACGTTATTTTTAAAATGTTCCCTTTTCTTTTCTAGCTTTTTAACACACTACTTCTCGCTGCGATACGCGGGTATATATATGTATATATATATCCCGATCTACATACTCGAATAATGGATACTTTATTAGCCATCAATGATTGTTTTGGTAAAGCCATACTCAGTGTATTCATTAGATGAGCGGTAAAAAGTAAGAGCGAGGGAGGATGACTTATTGAGGCATGCAGGCTGTAGTTGCGTCAACTCTATCTGAATTGCGATCACATTTGAAAAAATATATCTTTTCAAGTTCTATTTAGTCCATATGTGTCAAACTCAAGGGCGGGCCACATCCGCCCGCGTGTAATTATATCCGCCCGAGATCATTTTATATACTGTATTATTGTTATTAATGGCCGGGTATATGAAGCGCTGGTAACACAATAAACTACAGATCCCATAATGCAGCGCTTCAGCTGCCTTGCCGAACACTTACCACGTTAATCAAGTCTAGCTTATGATGCTGCAAGTTCACACGATGCTGAAGAGAAAAGTTGATTCTGAAAATAGAGCCTTTAAAAACCGATGGGAGGCTGAGTATATGTTTACTGAACCCGTGTGTCTCATTTGTGGAGCTAATGTGGCTGTAATTACAGAATTTAATCTAAGACGGCACTATGAGACAAAACATCAGGGTAACCTGAATGCAATGCAGAAGATACAGAAAGCAGAAGAATTAAATAAGAATCTGACACTTCAGCGGACGTTTTACCCGTGCACAATCACAAAGTGATTTCAAGTGAAGCTGCTTTTATGGGAGACACAAATGCACCAGTGCAACCCTGTTGCCAAGTAATGTTAAACCAAGTCTCACTACGGTGTTCCCAAATCGCACTTTGCTGATAAACTGGCGCACTGCGCACTGAGTTTGCACGGCGCTTTGGTGACTTTGAAGAACAAAAAAAGTCCGTCTACATGCGGCTCGAACCTTGTGCATGTTTGGTAGCACATATCTGTGTGAGAAGCTCTTCTCAGTGATAAAGACTAACAAAACAGCACACAGGAGTCGCCTCACTGATGAGCACCTGCAATCCATCCTGAGAATCTCCACAACACAGAACCTCACACCAAACATAAACGAACCTGTTGCCAAAAAGATGCCAGGCGTCCAGCTCTAAAATGACATATGAGCAAAGACAACTGAATGATTTGATTTGTTATTGCTGAAAGGAACACATTTTATTTATATTTCCAGGTTTTGTTATGCAGCATGTTCATATTTGAATTTGTATAATTTTGACAGGATATATTTTTATGGAGAGCAAAATCTTTTGGGATATTTAAAATCTAAGTTTATTTTTATATAAAATTACATAAGAGTAAAGAAATTTGAATGTTTGTTCTTTTAACGTTTACTTTATTTCTAACTTGTATAATTTAGACAGGATATATTTTTATGGAGAGCAAAATATTATAAGTTGTTTAAGGTTTGAGTTGATTTATTCAGGAATAATATTCCTGTCTGTTTTACCATTCCTACCAAAGATATTTCTGTCGACTAAATAAAAATTCCTTCTATTTAAAATTTAAATAGAACTTGAACAAATACGATAGTTCATAATATCCACGCAGACTTGCACGTAAGAGCGGAGTTATCCGTTTTAACAAGCAGCGTATTGCACTGATACGAAATAGCTGTGTGTGTATATATGTAGATATGTATGTATATGTATATATATGTATTTGTGTGTATATATGTGTGTGTGTATGTATGTATGTGTGTATGCATATGTATGTGTATATATGTAGATATATATATGTGTATGTATATATGTGTATATATGTGTATATGTATAGATATGTATATATATATGTTTATCTGTGTGTGTGTAAATAAATAAATATATATATGTGTGTGTGTATATATATGTGTATATATATATATATATATATGACAACAACACTCATCACTCACAACAGTGACAAAACAATTACATTGACAATCAGGTTACGTTATTTTCAAAATGTTTCCTTTTCTTTTTCATTGCTTCTTTAACACACTACTTCTCCGCTGCGAAGCGCGGGTATTTTGCTAGTCAGAAATAAACAAGATGTATTAGGATTAACAGTCAAGACGGAGGTAAAGAATTTAGGGGTAACTATTGACTCTGACCTGAATTTTAAATTACATATTAATCAGATTACTAGGATAGCATTTTTCCACTTAAGAAATATAGCAAAAGTTAGACCTCTTATATCATTGAGAAAGATGCTGAGAAATTAATCCACGCTTTTGTTTTCAGTCGACTAGATTACTGTAATGCTCTCCTCTCAGGACTACCCAAAAAAGACATAAATCAATTGCAACTAGTGCAGAATGCAACTGCTAGAATCTTTACTAGGAAAAGAAAATCCGAGCACATCTCTCCAGTTTTGATGTCACTACATTGGTTACCTGTGTCATTCAGAATTGACTTTAAAATCCTGCTTATGGTTTACAAAGCCTTAAATAATCTCACTCCACCTTATATTTCGGAATGTCTTACACCTTACACTCCAAATCATAAACTTTAGATCTTCAAATGAGTGTCTGCTTAGAATTCCAAGAGCTAAACTTAAAAGAAGTTGGGAGGCGGCCTTCTGCTGTTATGCACCTAAAATCTGGAATAGCCTGCCAATAGGAATTTGCCAGGCTAATACAGTGGAGCACTTTAAAAAACTGCTGAAAACACATTACTTTAACATGGCTTTCTCATAGCTTCATCTTAGTTTAATCCTGATGCTCTGTATATTCAATTAATTATCATTATTATTCATGGTATTTATAGTCAAAATCCGTACTAACCCCTACTTTCTCTTCTGTTCTTTTTCCGGTTTTCTGGGGTGGCGACCTGCTCCACCACCACCTGATCAAAGCACTGTGATGTCCCTACATTGATGAATTTAAAGGGCAGAAGTCCACATGACCGTCATCATCAAGTTCTTCCAGTAGAACCCTGAATACAATGAGGACTGATCATTTATGTTAGGTAGAATGCCTAGAGGGAGCTCGGTGGTCTCGTGGCCTGGAACCCCTGCAGATTTTATTTTTTTCTCCAGCTGTCTGGAGTTTTTTTGTTTTTTCTGTCCTCCCTGGCCATCAGACCTTACTTTTATTTTATGTTAATTAGTGTTCCCTTATTTTAATTCTTATTTATTTTGTCTTTTTTCTCTTTCTTCATCATGTAAAGCACTTTGAGCTGCATTATTTGTATGAAATTGTGCTATAGAAATAAATGTTGTTGTTGTGAGCTCAGCCACTAGTTTGGTGCTTTGTTCTGTTTTATTTTCTTTGATTGTAACCTTTTTTTTTCTTCTGCTGTAGTTAATGGTTATGTTGTACTTTTTTGTGGTGTTTGTTAGGTTTTGCCTAATTGTTACTTATTTTCCACGTTGCTTGCAGGTTTGCAGCCATTATGCAATGACTTGACGCTGTCATATTTAAGAATGCTGTTATTCACACTCGTTTTTTTTCTTTGCTTATAGCTCCCTTGTCTAGTAGCTGCTTTCAATTTGAAAATCCATTTGAGTTTTCTTTTGTAATAGTTACGTCTGATTTAATTTAATGGAATTAAGTTTGAGGATTGGATTAGCTTTTGTTCTGGAGTTTATACTTCTTCTGCATTACTCTTTGTAGAAGTTTAGGAAAACGTCTTGGAAATCTAGCATAGTTTACTGGCTATGAGTTTAGCATAAGTTTAATTTCTGCCTTTTTTTGATTATTTGTCTCTTGCATTTAATTTGGTTATTTTCTTTATTAAATTTAACCATTTAATATATCATTATATTTAAACTTTTTGAAGGATTCCACATTCTTTTCCTTTCACGTAAATACAAATCATAACATCTGCTATATAATTTTTTATTACACTCTCTGTACTGCATCTTTTTCATTTGGTATGTATTTTATTTATGAGGGTTATTACTAAAACAGGTTAGGGTGTATGGCAGTTGATTTGCTCAAACTGGGTACATGATACAATGTAGGGGATTCTTTGACCCACTTACCCACATAAAGGTCACCGTTTATATTTAGCTGGCGCATCATTCCTGGGGATTTTCCAGTCTTTGCTCCATAGTCATCTACTGTCAGCTTTCCATTTTGGCCATCCCTGAGATAAAACAGACATCATTATTTATAGTTCCTTTCCCAACAAGAATGTCCAAAAGTATGCAAATGGAAACATCATTGTCACCTGTCATTTACTATCTTCAGGTTCAAACATTGTGTTACAGAATTGGTCGTGGTGGCCAGCCTAAAATGTGAGAGGGCTTAAATGTGTAGACGATGAGTGCAGGCTGTTTAACAGGAAAGAAGAACGTCAAAGCTTCTTAATTAGGATTCAAGGACTGCTGTGTATAAGGGGCTGTTCTCACCAGGTAAGGGGTATCTTTTGGAAGAATTCACAGGTCTACAAAATTAAACTCATAAAAAATTGTTTTAATTGTAAATTGTTATTTTTACTTGCATTAATGAGCACAAATTTAATTAGATTGTTTCCAGGGATGTAACATTTAAGTACAAAACTTAAAATAAATGTAATTAAAACTTAACAAATTACACAATTTGTGTATACAATATTGTTCTAAATCAATTTAATATGAAAATATTTAGGCAATCTAGTGTTTTTAAATAAATAACGTATAGAAAACAACAATACATAGTCACTGAGTAACATATAACTTCTCTAGTTTTTGTCACTTTTTAGTTTTTTTTTTAATCCAAAACTTTCTTTGGTGACCCATCATTGGTACACTTTTTCTGGAGCATCCCTAAGAATAATGTAGCAGTAGTTTGACATCACAGTGACATACCAACATCCTTGGTGCCCTCTTTCCATGTCTTGATGGAATATTTCACTCTCCTACTCCCGCATGGTTTCAAGATTATGAGAGAAAAATTCCAAATGCAAATCCAAAAAGTGAATTTTGAGACTCAAAACGCAACTAATAAATGTTTCACAATTTCTTTATAATTTGGATCTTTATTGTTACCTTACAGCATAGAGGTTACTTCTTTGCATATCGTATATATTCACATACAAGTTGGGTCTCTCAATCATAAAATCAGACCCTGACTTATACACTCGTTCAAAAATGGGACACTGAATCTTCTTGCTTCCTCCAATCTCGCATCAGTTTCTCAGACACATCGAATTTTGTTGCAGCAGCGCAGTTAATAATTTCTTTCGCCACTTCAACAGCTTTTAATTTAAAACCAGCTTCAGATTTTCTTCTGATTGAAGCTCCATCGTAGATAAGGGATGCTCTTACGGTGAAGGTGTATGAGGGTGTGAAGCACAAAAAACACAAAACAGTGCAAACGTCGCTTCTGAATAGTTTGGGTATTACCGTGTGGTCACATAGGCACAATACATAGAAGAAAAAGGCAGTGTGCTCCGTGGTTACTCTCTCAGGTGGGCGTTGGAATATCATATTCTTTTGGACCAATAGCGTGAGTTTTCAGCATTTGATTTATACGACCAACATTATAGAATACTTGAAGTTCTACAGTAAAATCAAGCCCCGATTTTATTGTAGACACACGGGAGAACTTAAACACGAGTATATACGGTAATACCAAAGCCTCTCATTTCAGGTCATTCATCACACCAATATATTCTACATGAGTCTTATAATATCAAGACTGCTATCTTTCAATCTAGCCTCTAACAAACCCAGAAACTTCCAGCACAAACACATAAAACAGGCTTCATCTTTTGATTGGGTTTTGACAATTTGCTTCATTAAACCAAACCTAATATGAAATGGTGATAGTAAAACTTGATTTGGATCCACTAAGCTAGGTCTGATGATGTTTTTGGCACCAGGCTGTAGCTTTTTTCCTAGCTGGCCATTGCTTCTGAACCAAGTGTAAATTCATGGCTCTGCTGTCCCATTCACAGAGAAAACCTGGGAATTTTGTAAACCCGACTGCTGATGCAGTAAGACGCACAGAATTTTCAGGTCCCCACATATGAACCAACAGCCCTTATTGTATGTAATTTCCATTTCTTATAGCTGCCTAGATGATGGTATAGTCTTTTACCCCCTATATGTTAACAAGAAATAGAACTTTGTTTTCTGTATCTGTAAAACTGAGTGTTAATTAAGCCAGTTAGGAAAGAGTCTTACTGCTAACATAGACAGCTAGATATGTTTATAGGAGATGGCATATGTTATGCGATGGAGAAAATTAGTTTCATTATTTAAATCCAGCATCCAAAAATATATAACAATCACATGAAATACAACATTTTTTTCAGTGTATACCTGATTTGAATGCCAAAAATGGAAATTAGTGCTACACTTAATACCTTTAACATGCTTGACTGCTGGTCCAGTGGGTTATCCCACAAATGTGAAATTCTGCTCCATTCTGCATATGCCACACAGTAGCCAGGGTGAGGCAAGAGATTGTAAGCTTACAAATTCTAGTTTGCTGGATGACATGAGACAATTCTACTGTTATGGATAAAGAGGGCAGGTTATTTAATGTGAAAAGAGCTGAACATGAAATGTATTTAGTATATTGTAAACAGGCATGGGTTGAAACCAGAAGGTGAAGGCCAAACAAAAATCCTAAGTCAAAAGTTCTTGTACCATGAAACCTCATCCAAAATAATCACACGATAAGTTTTGAAGCAGTTTATCCATAATCTCGGATACCTAGAAGTGAATTGTACTGTCCTTTAAAATGTCACACCAGACAGTCAGAGGCTTTGACCTCTGAAATCACATCTGTAAAAAAACAAAACGGCAGTGGAAAAGTTGCAAAACTAATACACTATAAAATTATTTTTAATCAAATAAATAACCACAGTATTTGAATGTGGGTAATTCAAAACCAAGAACAGTAAAAAAAAAACACAGTATAAAAGTAAGAAAAAAATCAGATTATAACAACAGCAAGCAATGCTTTTAAAGCTCCTGTTGCCTTGGACAGAACATCTGAGGAAATCCCTTTGCACACAACTTTAATTGGGCACAATGGATCATGGACTTGTTATTTATTGAATATGTTTGACACTGTTCTAGCATGAGAGGTTGTGCTGACCCTGAAGTAAAAAAGGCCTCATCTAATTCTTTAATGTGTTATGTCAGCCTGATCCATAATGGCCTGGGACTATTACAAGGAATGGAATGGAATCACTTTATTAGCAAAGTACCTTTACACATACAAGGAATTTGAATTGTCAGTGGCTTACACTGATACAATAAATGCGTACACATAACAAACCATTACATGACAATATAAAACACATTTCAAACAAAACATAAGATCATTGTTTAAGTATTAAATGTCAGCAATTCTTAGCATATAAACTAGTGACCATTGTTGCACAATGGACTGTTAAAAATATATAAGATGTACTGGTTGGAGGAAAAAGCTGTTTTTATGCCATTTCGTTTTAATCTGTAACTTCTACCAGCAGGTAGAAAGATTTGAAGTTCAGGATGGAAAGAATCAACACTAATCTTTCTTGTACGCTTCCGTATGCAGATCTTGGTGTTTGGTCAAGTCAAAATCAGCTGCCTTCTCTGTTGACCAAATGACTGGTTGAAGTTTGGCCGATTGCTGATTGCTCCAATGGGGTGTAATTTATCTTGCGTTTATTAATTTGCATTTCTCTTGTCTCAAAATCTTTAGAACTAAACTGACATTAAATGATATTAAATCTAACTAATTCCAACACCTCATTACATTTTCTTTCATTTCAGAGTTTTGTCACTTGTCATCTTGTTGAAAGTTTGCATTATAGAAAAGTGTCAACGAACATGGAATATTATGGTAAGATTTCATTATGGCAGATCATCAATTTGAAAACATTCTAGTAATCGACAATTTATGTGGCCTTATTTAAGATGCTAATCATTAATGGCAATGATAAGTCTGGTTCATAGGAGAGTCTGGGTTCCACCTTCAGGAGAGGTCAAGCTGCCACAGCAATTATCGGTGTACATGATCTTTTATTAATTATAATAATCTGTCCCAAAAGTATTCATTAGAACTTGTGCTTTGATTTTTCTTCTTTAATAACATGAACTGCAACTTTGAAATCCTCTCCTTCGACTGTCTATGCCATTCTTTGCAATTTGTTCTTTCTTGTGTACTTATGTGTTTGGGATGGTGTCCTTACTGCACTGACGTCTTTCCTTGCTGCTGCTGCTGCTGGGATAATATCTGGTTTAACCTTTGTCGTAGTCAGCTCCACCTCCCCATGAGACATGGTAAGGATAAAAATGACCATAAAGAATGTAACCAAGGCACCAAGCTTTAAAATAACACGGGAAATCCAAGTGTGAAGAGGCTGACCTTTCAAATAAAGCAGAGCTTACAGCTTGTACACATACAGTATGTGTTCTGTCCATTCGTAGCCCCCCTAGTGAGGGCAAATGGATGAACGCCTTAATCAGTGTGGCCTTTTCTCTAATCCTGATGTTTATATTGTCGTAATGCCACAGAGGTCAGTTTATAACCTGTTTCTTTTAATTTTTGTCTCCACTCTTTTTGGGATAAAGCTCAGCTTAGAAACATACCCTGTATATTTTTTGAAGTCAATAAATCTCCCAGAACTAATTTATAAGCCTTTGCAAAAGCATTTCAATACATTCTATCATCTGCATACTTAAAAACTAGACTTTGAACATTTCAAAAGTTGTAAAAAGTAAAACGGAACAAAAAAAACATAAATTTTACACCCCATAGTCAAACCTGCCTGGTGTCTGCTCTGCGTGTTTTTAATGATCATTATTAGGATACAATGAAGGGAGTAAACAATGGAGAAAAAGGGACAAATAATAGGAAAACAAAAAAAAAAGAGTTAAGCATTTCAAACTATAGTAAAAATAAATATTCTTAAATGTCTTATAATGTAAATCCATACTGCTGTGCTTTTCTGAATGCAGAATAAGATACAAGAAAAAAAAAACAGCTAAGTAAATGAGATCAGTTATTATCAATTATTATCACTTATTGAGAATCTAAATGGAACAAAAACCTGCAGCCACAGTGGGTCCTCGGGAAGGAGGTCTGGGAAATACCGAGTTATAATGTTTAAAAAGGGCACTGTTACACAGTCAGAATGAAGACAAGAGATGGAAGACATTCGGCACCACAAATATAATGAGATTAAAACCAGAGGGCAGTGTGTCAGTTGTTATAAAAGAGTACAAAGAACAAATTAAGTGGTGCAATTATATTGGTGGACCTTGAAGGAATATGTAGCTGCGGGAAAGATGTTGGAGCATTGTTAATCATCTGCCGACAGGACTTAATTTGAATGGTTAGTGAGCTCAATTTTTTTCTCTCTCTCTCTATATTTATCTTTTATATAAAAAAATCTTGGGTCGAGACATGATCATCTCAGAGAGACACTTTGAAGTCCTGCAAGACTACTTGCAAGTCACTCCCTACTTACAATTTGTCGGAGACACTTTAACGTCCCTCGAGACAAGGAAGTGAGACAAAAGGGCAGCTGCTGTACAGGCTTTTAAATAATCCGCGACATGCAGATCACACAGCATGGCAGCAACAGCTGCTCTACAGGCTTTTAAATGATCCATGCACAGCGCGACATGCAGATCAAACAGCTCGGTAGCAGGTAGCAGCAAGCCAGCAGCTGATACGTCCTTGTGCATTCAGCTCCCCCCGAATTCACAGCGCGAGCAGCAGAGAAGCGAAGTGGCTAGCATGAAGCGCACCCCCAGGGGTGGGGATTGTGGGGCAGGTGAGCGTGGCGAGTAGGGGGTACAGCTTCCTAGTATGTGTGTGTGTGTGTATGTATATATATATATATATATATATATATATATATATAGTGACATACGTCCAGGGACCTTGCCCCACTGGGAGAAGGGCAGTGTTTTCCCCTGGAATGGAAGAGGGCAGTCACCCTGGATTGTGTCGGAGCCACAGACCTGGGGCACTCAACCCGGTGCAGCAATGTTGCCACTGCCAGGGGACGCCTGGGAAGTTCTGGAAATGTGCTCCACACAGTGCTGCCAGAAGAGGAGCTGAACTTGCTTGCAGCACTTCCGCCATGCTCGGAAGTGCTGCTGGATGTTAATTGGCGAGCACATGGAGCACTTCCACGTGCTGTATAAAAGAGGTCACCTCACTCCACTCGGGAGCTGGAGTCAGGTGGAAGTAGACAGAGCTTGGAAGAGAGGAGTGGAGGCAACAGAGAGAGAAAGAGAAGAGTCTAAAGGACTGAGTTGGTAGTTGGTGCACGTATTGTTGGTGGTATTGTGAGTTGCACAAATAAAACGTGTGTTTTATGACATTATGTGTCTACCTGAGTGTGTCGTGTTCAAGCATATTCCACTATATATATATATATATATATATATATATATATATATATATATATATATATATATATATATATATATATATATATATACATACATACATACATACATACATACAGTGGAACCTCGGTTCACGAACGTCCCAGTACACGTACAACTCAGTTTACGACCAAAAAGTTTGCCAAACTTTTGCCCTGGTTCACCACCACACACTCGGTATACGAACAAGGCAGTTTCCCTTTCGGTTTGTACATGTTCAGTCTCTCCCTGTGCATTTCCTGTGCAGCAAGCAAAAGAGAGAGAGTGCGAGAGAGCACAACACACACACACAGGCAGCGTGAGAGAGGCAGACGCACACACACAGGCAGCGCGCACGTGCACACACACACACAGCGTGAGAGAGTGCGACACACACACACACACAGAGGCAGTGCCAGAGAGAGCTGGACGCATTAAGGTAGGAAGGCAGTTAAAGAATGCACTGGGCTTGATTTTTTTTTTCACTTCTGTTTCCAGCGATCGGTTCGTAGCGTGCATTGTTGCAATGTTATTTTTCTTGGTGGTTTATTAAATTACAGATTTTTTCAAATGTAAATTTTTTTCCCTGTGCTTAAAACTCATTTAAAAAGTGCTTTTAGCCGGCGGTTAGTAGCGCTATAGCGGGAACTATTGCAGTGTTAGATTTCTCTGTTGTTCAAGGTTTTCTCAGTGTTATTCAATGTTGTTACATTTAGTTTACTATTACGCTGTGCATTCTATGGTTTAATTAACTATACTTGTGCTTAAAAACTTTAAAAAAATATATATTTACATACAGTTTGTATGGTCTGGAACGGATTAATTGTATTTACATACAGTCCTATGGGGGAAATTGCTTCGATTCACGACCAAATCGGTTTACGACCAGAGTTTTGGAACGAATTATATATATATATATATATATATTCATTTTTACAAGACTGCTTATCATGGACAGTATTAATTTTTTTGTTTTTTTCTCATATAGATTAAGATGCCGTTGGACAGTACATTTAGCATCAGGATATACTGTACTTCTTGATGGTTTTGCTTATTTGATCGGCTGGGTTTGGGGTTTGTGTTGCGTGTTAATGTTTTGTGTAAGTGATGTGCTATGAAGTAAAAACAGTTGTGTGTATTGTGATTCATGTTGTTTTAAAGTCATTGTTAGAGGCTGGTGGGTTTTGTGAGACGTGTTGTTGCAGTTTGTATAAAAGTTAGGGTGAGTTGTATTAAGTGTTATTCTTCTCATGTACAAGTTATTTGAGACTTGAGTTTGTATGTCATTTGTGGTATATGTTAATCACCATTGAGGGTTGGGGGATGCTTTATTAGAATTTCTTTTCTGAATGGTATACTCTCTATGTACTACTGAAGGGTGATTTTTCTCCTGCTATCACTGCAAAGTACTGGGAAGGAAATACATTTCAGTGTTTATTTTTTTTTTTGTTTTATACTTTGGTGTCTTCTTTGTAAATAATAGAGGGGACGAACATAAGGTGTTAAAAGTGAAGCTATCCCAAGATAAAGAATTGGTAAATGTAACCTTAGTGTTTTTAAAATAATTTCTGAGTAGGGGGATTACATAGTTAAAGGCAGTAAATGCTCTAAATACAGTTATCAGCAAATAAATATGAAAAACTTTGTGCAACATCCTTCCATAAAAAATTATCAATTAGTGTAATAATTTAAATGGTCACTAGATGACACCATTTCCTCAAAATTGTACTTTTTAACAACAGACTCTTGCTAAAAAATATATTGTGTCACAAATGAGAGGATGACTTGCCTCTTCCAGTGTCTGGCCATGGGCATTTATGGGGGAAGGAGCTCAAAGTGATACAGCAGAGTAACAACCCTCTGTTTCTATTATTGCTCAGTTAGTGATGGTAATTGATTATTAAAATGACATGAAAATCAGTAGCCACCACAGTTCTCTGGACTTGGAGTATGATACCTCTGCTATAAAGCTTCCCAAAGGATTAGCCGTATTTGACGGTAGTCATCTGCAGATTTTAATGACATGATCACATACCTGACTGCCTTGACTCTGTGCCATCTGCCATCATGGAAAGATCCATTCACCGTAATAGTGACAATGCCACTGCCCAAGTTATAGCTGTAAGAAACGATAAGTACACCTTAATGTCTGGTAAATATTTTATTCCAAAGGTTCATCTTTGAGTATAAAAGTAGTATTATTGGATAGATAACATTTATCCTTGTGTTTACTCACCTTTCTAAATTTCTGGAATTTTTAACTTTTTTATTTGGAATTATGCATTAACTGGCCACTTTATTAGGCACACCAGTTCAACTGCTTGTTAACACAAATATCTAATCAGCCAATTACATGGTAGCAACTCAATGCATTTATGCATGTAGACATTGTCAAGATGACCTGCTGAAGTTCAAACTAAGCATCAGTATGGGGAAGAAAGGTGATTGAAGTGATTTTGATTGTGGTGTGGTTGTTGGTGCCAGAGGGACGGGTCTGAGTATTTCAAAAACTGCTAATCTACTGGGAGTTTCACAAACAACCATCTAGAGTTTACAGAGAATGGTCAGAGAAAGAGGAAATATCCAGTAAGCGACCGGGGCAAAAATGCCTTGTTGATGCCAGAGGTTAGAGGAGAATGGCCAGACTGGCTCAAGCTGATAGAAAACCAACAGTAACTCAAATAAACACTTGTTACGAATGAAATATGCTGAAGAGCATCTCAGAATGCACAAAATGTCAAACCTTGAAGCAGATGGGCTACAGCAGCGGACACAACACTGGGTACCACTCCTTTCAGCTAAGAACAGGCAATTGAGGCTACAGTTAGTACAGGCTCACCTAAAATTGGATGACAGAAGATTGGAAAAATGTTGTCTTGACTGACAAGTTTATTTGGGATTTATTTGAGTAGTTGTAATTTTTATTTCTCGACTTTCTCCATACACATTAGCCAGAGCAACCAAAGAAAAACCCACACAAACATGGAGGGATGTTATAAAATCCAATATGAGATTTTTCAAAGCAATATTGCATACATGTGCACCTATTTATTTAAAGCCACTTTTTGTAGGTTCATGGGGCACCAGAGGCTAAAGGGAGCCTAGTAACACTGGCTGCAAAGAAAGAACCAGCACTGGATGAGACTTCAGGTCATCATAGGCCACAGATGGACTCACATCCACACTCACCCCTACTAACCCAGTTTATAGCCTCCAGCTAACCTAGTTGGGTGTGGAGAGGGGAAGAACATGTATCACCCAGATAAAGAAAATCATGAGGTTAATACTATGCCACCATGTCATCCCAGACAGTTACAGATATTCATGTATTACTTGTTTTTCTATACAATATTTTGTTTTGAATCAGAACCAGTAATGTTTCAAAGCAAGTCCTACTGGCACAGCTGCTTGTTAATGGCGGTACTAAGTGATTCACTTGGCATACCTGTGAATAAACTCTGGGCACACATAATAACCTAAGATGTGTCCTTATGATAAGGAATATCAGTCAGCCAGTCATTTTCTAACCCAATATATCCTAACTACAGGGTCACAGGGGTCTGCTGGAGCCAATCCCAGCCAACACAGGGTGCAAGGCAGGAACAAAGCCCAGGCAGGGCCAGCACACACACACACACACACACACCAAGTACAATTTATGATCGCCAATGCACCTAACTTGCATGTCTTTGGACTGCGGGAGGAAACTGGAGCACCCGGAGGAAACCCACACAGACTCCATGCAGAGAGGACCCGGGAAGCGAACCCAGGTCTCCTTACTGCGACGCAGCAGCGCTACCACTGTGCCACCGTGCCGCTCTGTAAGGAATGTGATAAACAAAAGAAATTTTGTCTTGCCATTGCTTTGCTTTACTTCCCTGTACAGTAAACTCGTAATTTGAATTGTGGTCATTCTTCAGTATTCAACAATATTTGCAAACCCATTGCTGCTAGCTGCAAATTTTCATTTCTCCTGTCTAGCAGCCCTCCCAAGATGTGTCAAATGTAAAAACAATTAAAAAACTGCACATCAAAAAAAGGTTTATTCATTTAATATCCTGATGACACGCTCTGTATGTTATAAACGTGTATTCAAATGTGAGCCACAAAAATATTAGGCTTGTTATATCCAAGGAGTTTTGAGGTTAGTGTTGGGTTTTCTGCTGGACTGTGTTAATGGCTTAATTAAAAAGCAAAAAGAAAGCTGTCTGTAAAATTAAATATCAACCTAATGGCCAATGGAATATCACATCCTGAATGCACTTAATTCAGTGTAGGGTCTTTAGGAGCTGTAAGAGAAAAATGTGCTTGACCCCCTTTCTGCTCAATTAGGACATTTGCACCATGTTTAAATTATACAATTAAATCTTATATACTATTTAACTTGGTGCTTTGTTCTATAATAACAGTTTACATATGGAGGCCTATTCTGTAAACCAAATGTTTAAACAGTACTTTTAATGGTGAACTATTTTGGGACTTTTAGATGTTATGTCATGGCAGAAGGATATTCTGTGAGTGTACCATTTATCGGAGTGTTCATTGGTGTGACTGAATTGTTTACCAACTACTATGTGTAAATGATAACAGGAGCTGGTCTCCTAAGACTAACCAGACTTACTGTTCACATGCTGAGCCTCCACCAGTTGGTGTAAATATTTACTTATTTTACTTATCTGGCTGATTTCTTCATCCAAAGCGACACACATCATTACTAATACAATTGGTTCAATTTCTTTTGGTTTTCCAATTGAACCGCAGGCAGGTTAAGTGACTTGCTCAGTGTTATCATAAAGGTCATCTTTAAATTTCACCTATAATGATGGCTCAAGACTCTTCTTTATTTAGTGTTTTTTGCAACTGAGTCCGGTCTGGCAAGACTGAGAGCTAGGCAGGCGCCATATGCACTCATAAAGTGCAAAGACACAGATTAACCATACACACTCTTGGGATGTGGTAATGCCTGTACCCACTTTACCCAGAACTGGGTGGGTCAGAAAATAACCCTGGCTGAAATACGTATTCAGGCATACAGTGGTGTGAAAAACTATTTGCCCCCTTCCTGATTTCTTATTCTTTTGCATGTTTGTCACACAAAATGTTTCTGATCATCAAACACATTTAACCATTAGTCAAATATAACACAAGTAAACACAAAATGCAGTTTTTAAATGATGGTTTTTATTATTTAGGGAGAAAAAATCCAAACCTACATGGCCCTGTGTGAAAAGTAATTGCCCCCTGAACCTAATAACTGGTTGGGCCACCCTTAGCAGCAATAACTGCAATCAAGCGTTTGTGATAACTTGCAATGAGTCTTTACAGCTCTGGAGGAATTTTGGCCCACTCATCTTTGCAGAATTGTTGTAATTCAGCTTTATTTGAGGGTTTTCTAGCATGAACTGCCTTTTTAAGGTCATGCCATAGCATCTCAATTGGATTCAGGTCAGGACTTTGACTAGGCCACTCCAAAGTCTTCATTTTGTTTTTCTTCAGCCATTCAGAGGTGGATTTGCTGGTGTGTTTTGGGTCATTGTCCTGTTGCAGCACCCAAGATCGCTTCAGCTTGAGTTGACAAACAGATGGCGGACATTCTCCTTCAGGATTTTTTGGTAGACAGTAGAATTCATGGTTCCATCTATCACAGCAAGCCTTCCAGGTCCTGAATCAGCAAAACAACCCCAGACCATCACACTACCACCACCATATTTTACTGTTGGTATGATGTTCTTTTCTGAAATGCTGTGTTCCTTTTATGCCAGATGTAACAGGACATTTGCCTTCCAAAAAGTTCAACTTTTGTCTCATCAGTCCACAAGGTATTTTCCCAAAAGTCTTGGCAATCATTGAGATGTTTCTTAGCAAAATTGAGACGAGCCCTAATGTTCTTTTTCCTTAACAGTGGTTTGCGTCTTGGAAATCTGCCATGCAGGCCGTTTTTGCCCAGTCTCTTTCTTATGGTGGAGTCGTGAACACTGACCTTAATTGAGGCAAGTGAGGCCTGCAGTTCTTTAGACGTTGTCCTGGGGTCTTTGTGACCTCTCGGATGAGTCGTCTCTGCGCTCTTGGGGTAATTTTGGTCGGCCGGCCACTCCTGGGAAGGTTCACCACTGTTCCATGTTTTTGCCATTTGTGGATAATGGCTCTCACTGTGGTTCGCTGGAGTCCCAAAGCTTTAGAAATGGCTTTATAACCTTTACCAGACTGATAGATCTCATTTACTTCTGTTCTCATTTGTTCCTGAATTTCTTTGGATCTTGGCATGATGTCTAGCTTTTGAGGTGCTTTTGGTCTACTTCTCTGTGTCAGGCAGCTCCTATTTAAGTGATTTCTTGATTGAAACAGGTGTGGCAGTAATCAGGCCTGGGGGTGGCTACGGAAATTGAATTCAGGTGTGATACACCACCGTTAGGTTATTTTTTAACAAGGGGGCAATTACTTTTTCACAAAGGGCCATGTAGGTTTGGATTTTTTTTCTCCCTAAATAATAAAAACCATCATTTAAAAACTGCATTTTGTGTTTACTTGTGTTATATTTGACTAATGGTTAAATGTGTTTGATGATCAGAAACATTTTGTGTGACAAACCTGCAAAAGAATAAGAAATCAGGAAGGGGGCAAATAGTTTTTCACACCACTGTACATCTACTGTCAATCACATTGGCTCAATTAACACAACATGCACTTTTTGGGATTCGAAAGTATTTACAATTAATTTATTTACAGAATCCTCTTGAAGTCAAACACTATATTCTTAGTTGGTTAAACTAGTCTTCCCACCAATATCCCAAAATATATATATATTAAGCCTGTGTCACATTACACAACTTCTAGATGGAGGAGAAGTCAAACTTGATAACTGCAATTGCAGATGTCATCCCTAGGGTATGTTCATTTGTGTAACTAGAAATCACTGAGGAATTGTAAGACTAGGTGATGTCTTTCCATCACAGTTTTACATTTCCAAAGTATCATGAGCTCTTCAGTTTTTTGACAGCCCATAATAAGTTGTGTGACAAAGTAAGTATAGTTCGCATGGGAAGGGTTTATAGGTACAGTGAATTTAGCTGCAAACTCACCCATTTTTTCTTTCTTTTTTCTATTCTATCATGGTGCAAAAAACATGAGACATCACATGAACCTCTCCTATGTTTGTGTGGTCCAATGCACCTGCTTTCCTTATTCCTCATTGCCTCATTATATGCATAGTACTTCAGGGTGGGTGCTTATTGGTTGTCAGCTTTAATTCACACAGAGACCAACTCTGCAACTTGAGACATTTTGATTTTGACTGGTTGGACTGAGTCACTGGGTATATCACACTACATGGATGGCAGTCATGACAGCGTGACATAAGTGCTCCCAACTTGCTAAGAATATGTAAAATGTCTATGACTAAAAAAGTCATCTAATGTGACATGGCCTTTACTCTGACAGGAGGTGTGGGTACGAGTACTGTGATCATCTGGCATCTTATCCGGTGTCTTTCCAGCTTTATTCCTAATGTTGTGGGGTTTACCCATCATCCAGGAATGGGTCAGTTAAGCTCATAAAATGGACAGATAACCTGGAATGTGTCTTCATTTCACAGGCTTTCAAGTAACTGTAGCATTTTTACAAATGAAACAAACATATATTTGTATATTAACAAATGAAATGAAGTTAACCAAACAAAACATGAAATACGGGTCTTGGGTTCATACCGTCTGCAATGAAATAAAAGTCAAAGCAAATTTAAAAATCACCACATTTTTTTACTTGCTATTTCCATATTGTCTGAACTTTTTTCTGATTTGGGTTTGTAGAATTACATCTTAAAATAAAGAATTAGAATTAATAACAAAATGTATAAAAGCCATTGTCTTAAATGTTTTGAATATCCAAAAGGTTGTATTCAAGAAAATAAAGTAAATTTAACAAAACAAAATGGCTGTGAAAATGTGACAAAGAGTATATATTGTCTAGAGTTTCTCTATACCATTAACTTAAAAATGGTGAGTCCCATCACATGCTAGCAGAACTCCTCACATTTACTAATATTAGATGACTTATTTTATACGAGAAATAATTTGAAAATGATCTGAGCAACACTTTAAGACATGGGTAAACACAAGTATTGGTCATCAGTGCTTTTCTAAATATTCAAATTAAACTTGAAGGAGGTCATGTCTTACATTTAATACAAGCTGATTATATTGTATTCCAAAGCAGTACCTTTATCACTCTTCCTTACACAGTTCCATGATATAATCATACTATTCAACTCCAAAACAGGAATATGACACAGAATGAAAAATCTATTAAAGCTACAGTATGTCACGTTACGTGACTTTTGCAGTAACTTTCTGTTGCAGCCTTCATTTGCTTAATCTAATTGGATTGAATGCCATCAGTGGTGCACTCGCATGGAGATGGTTGTCTAATGGGACGTACCCAGCGACTCACTGCAACAAAATCAAACAGGTTTGACTTTGTCTTTAGTTGAAGATGTTGACATGAGTGTTGTCAACCAATGAATGCTTAGTCAGAAGCACAGAAAGTAGTGACGGGAATAAGGAAGAATGAAATTTTGGTCTTCATAAACAGAAGGGATGCTCATCTGTCTGATGTCTCATGTTTTACATACCATGATAATATTAAAAAAAAAAAAGAGAGAGAGACTACAAGCTGAATTTACCATACCTGTTAACCCTTTGTACAGTACTGGCTCTGTCAGGGTGCTTTTGGCTGTCACAAAATTTTCATTCGTGTAAATTTACATGATCCGGTGACAAGATCATCAACTGTAGTCAGCATTTCTGACAATCTCAATGACTACAAGTTGCGTAATGTGACATCAGCTTAACTTGGCCTGGATTCAGTGAAACTCACCTGAAAACCAAGATTCCTTCTTGAATACCCAGTGAGATGAAGTCACTATTAGGCCTCATTGGATTATCTCCTCTCCATAAAAGCAGTCCATCCTTTGCTGTGGTCTTAAATCTCATAAATAGATTGGACCGAGACCCTGAAACTCTGCACAAGCAAAACACAGTGAATAGAAACATCTTTCAATCACATAAAATAAGATGCTTTTTTCAGTTATTTACCTTTTCAGGATGTCCCTGTTGTCATATGTAAGGTAACTTCGGCCAATAAATTGAGGTATTTCAATTGCCTCTGTTATTGCTGGGAGGAAATATATAAACAAATTGATACACGTATAAAGTAAGACATGCAGTTTGTTAAATTTCCACTAGGTGTCAGTGAAGCACCAGTTATTGACTTTATCATTTGAAAATGTAATAATAATGAAGCTGGAATGTTCTGATTTTGATTACATCCAAATCTACCAAAACAGATTGTAGTCTTCTTTGACTGTGTATTGTATGGCTGGCCAGTCAAGGCCCTAGAGGCCAACACGGGTTGGAGGTCTTCATTCCATTCAGTGTTTTCAGTTGCGGTCAGTCAGCGCTGTTAACTGCACATTTAATTAGTTGGTTTGCTTTAGTTTGGGTGCTACAGTTAGGTTAAGTAGTATTTCAATATTATAATTTATTATAATCTAAAAACAATTAATTGAATAAAAGTGAAAAAGCATGGTATAATAACTTTTATTGTCTGGCGGTTTACATTAAAATTTGTGGTTTTCAAGCTCAGTCCTGCAGTATCACTGTAACTTCAGGTTTTTATTCCAACCAGTTTCACAAGTCAAGGAGTTGCTCTTATGTCGGATTGATATAATAGTTTAATTGGCTGGTCTTTTTTTATTCTCTGATTTTATACTATAAATGTGGCTTTGTGTGATATGTATTAAGAAGAAACTCAAAAATGGGTCATTTTTGTCAAAGCCTTAAAAGCTTAACTTTCTCGTGTTATACTCTTTTTTTTATTCATTCTTTTGTGGACATTTCTTCCTGAATGTCCATTTTCCCTTAATTCTCTTGTATCCAAATATTGACAATTAATGATGAGCAGCACAGATACAAATAATGTTGGATGATATAGGTGAGTATTGAAGATTAATTGTGCCGAAATTAAATGCAGTCCAATGTGTTAACTACATTGCAATGTAATACACATGTGTTGGTTTTTATTAAATTCTGGCACAGTTTTATCAAGTCATAATTAAAAACACATCAACCAAATGATCGATTGCTTTTATTAATCAATCACCTTACTTTTTCATGCTCTGCACCAAAATAACGTTTGCCATACTTTTGCACATGAAGAAGAAGGTTGTAGATGATAAGAAAATATATGAGCTAATGGCACAAATTTCATTTTTAAAACAAAACTTATTTTGTTAATGTGACTGCAAAGTTTCACTACAAATCCAAATTCAAGTGAATTGCTTCACTCATTTGCGGTGGGCTGGCACTCTTCCGGAGTTTGTTTCCTGCCTTGCGCCCTGTGTTGGCTGGGATTGGCTCCAGCAGACCCCCGTGACCCTGTAGTTCGGGACCCTGTAGTTAGGATATAGCGGGTTGGATGATGGATGGATACTTCACTCATCACTATTTAAGTTTTTATCCTTTTAGGATCCATCCAGAAATTACAAAAAGGGTTGGTTACGTTTTTATTTGAATGTAGCAAGTATTTTGTGTTAATGTGAATTAGTTTTCTGCTTTTGAAGATTTTGCTGTTTTTTTTTAATGTATTGGTTATTTTAGAGATCTTTATTGTCACATACACTTCAAGAGTATGGTAAAATTCTTGTGCCACAGTTGCTTCAATACTTGAATTATTAAATTAAATGTAAGTTTAATAAATTATTGAAGTTTGTTCTTACTAATTAGCACAAGTAGCTGATATAGTGTCATTTAGACCTGTATGTTCCCTAATTGTCAGTGTTTGCATACAGTTAGGAAACCAAGATCTACAGCAAAGGACACTTGTAGAAGAAAGTTAAATATTTAAAGTTAGGGCAAACAATTCAAATCATTGAATTAGTTTTAAATTTAAATACCATACTAGCTTATTTTTCTAATTTTAAAATAAGAGAAGAATAAAGACCAGTTAGTTGAACAATTACATCAATTAGAAGCAAGAGATGCTTAATGATCTATGAAACTGATGGGCACGAAGACCTGCAGCCACAATGGTGCCCCAGGACTGAACTTAAGAACCCTGAATTAAGGGTGTACTGACACTGGCAATTCATTCTGTGCCTGAGCATGTTTCTCATGTAACTCCACAAAGTCTAGTTCATTTGATTGGTGTGATTGCTCAATGCCAGGCCAACTGTACTGTGCCCTGGCCCACTTTGAAGAGGTGGGCCAGAGCACAGTTCAGCAGCATTCAGGAACAGTGTGATCGCTAAACGTGCCCGAGTACGGAAAATAGACATGACGTCAAAAACGCGACAAGTCAGAAAGTGCAATTCTTATTTCATTCAATATCTTTTGAGTTAAACGCAGGCTTTTATGCTCACTTTAAACATGAATGTGAATTATAGTTGGCAAGAAAAGCTGCAAATTCCTCCATTGTTATCATTTGTCACTGTAAAACTCTTCTCGTATATGAGTCATGATTAACAGAAAAATGCTGCGCTGCACTTACAATAAATCTGTAAGAGGGTAGAGCGTTATCCCACCCTACATGACTTCAAAGCAACCACAAAATAAGTAAAATCATTTTGACATGCATGTTGTCACTTCGTGTTTGGATATTGTTTTGGCTTTACACAACATTGCATTGTCATGACGAAAGGGTACCTGGGCCGGCCAGCGAGGGATTAGGGAGGGGGGGACGATCGCGCTTGGGCACGATATGGAACAAATGTGCCAAGTGTGAGTACCCCTGTTTATTGAGAACAGGGCACTGTACGTCAATATGCAAAATGAATAAAAATGAATTGGTGTGCATGCCTCTGAGCAGGGCATTACAGTGCTTAAAGAAAATAAGTCAAAGTGCATTGAAGACATTTAAGGCCAAAGCCCAGAAGCCCTGATTCACAACAGCAGTCTGAATTTTAAACAACATGACAAGTTATGTAGTTGAAGCAGAAACTTTGACAACTTTTAAAAAGTACTTGAGTGACAAATTAGGACCACTTAGCTCTTAGTTAACGATATAAGCTTGGACTAATTGGTCTTCTCTCATTTTTGAAACCTCTTAAATATGCTGATAGTTAAATAGAAATTCAGACATCAAAAGACTTACTATTGAGGCAGTAATTCCCACATTCTCCATAAAGGCAGCAAAAAAAAAAAAAGAAAATGGATATAAAGAAAAACAATTTTGAGCATTATTTGGTCTTAAAAATATGTATGTATGTTTGTTCATTTATTAATTTTCTCACTGGTTTCTCCGGCTTAGGGCTAATACTGAGATGATGCTAATGACAAACTGGGAGCTAGTTCTGAATAGAGTGTTGGTGTGCCATGGAGCACACTCATGTTCACGCACAAACTTATACTCATTCACACCAGGCCATTTAGAAGTCAACAATGAGTCTGAAGGGCACATCTAATTTATTATAAAAAAAAGGAATATTACTATGCAGACATTTAATACTCAATAACTGAATGCATTGTTGAAATATTATTAATTACCTAATTGGAGTCAAGTACAAGCACATCATGTGCTGCCTTACCTCCATTCAGCTTTTAAATGAATCACTAAAGAGACTTATCAGTGTGATGGCTACAGTCATGCTGGCCGTCCTGTTTGATTTCTAAAAGCCTATTTTGGAAAAGTTTATTTAAATTACAGAGCCACTGCATTTTGGAATTATCTACCATGTAAAGAATGTCTGAGAATTTCAAAAGAGAATGATTATACATTGTTCTGACAATGTCCCTTCACACTATTGTGCAAAAACAAGGCTCAGCAAATGGAGTAGTGGCTCTCTGGCTCAAGGATCTGTGCTGGTAACTGGAAGGTTGCCAGTTTGATTCCTGGCAGCACCAGAAGTAATTCTACTCCACTGAGCCCTTGAGTAAGACCCTTAAACTGTAATGGTTCCAGGGGGGCTGTACAAATAGCTCACCCTGTGCTCTGATCCCAGGCTTGTCTCTAGATAGAAAGATGGGAAAAGTGAAAAATGACAAATTCCTAATGTAAGAAATTGTATGTGGCAAATAAAATGAATTATTATTATTATTATTATAAACTGCTCGCATTCCTCATGGAACAAACACATGGGAATTATCCTTTGAATCTGGAATATGAATGAAGAATATTTACAGGAGATTATATGTGATGTTTGATGAGATACCTCTCTTGCAGTGCTCGCCATGGAAGCCCAGTGGGCAGTCACACTCAAAGCTGTCTCTCTTGGCTCTACAGTTTCCTTTGTTGGCACAGGGGTTACTCACACATGGATGAGCTGCATTCTCCACGTTGACCCCAGAGGTAAAGCTGTGGTCTAATGGGATTGTCCGATCATTTAGGACCATCTGAAAGAAAGACATCACTTCTTAAATAAATCTGTCACTGAGCTAACACTGGCAAAGTGAAAACTAGGCAATGTCTTTCTTGATAAACAACAGCAATTATCTGAAAGTAAAAATGATCTCAATCCACACTAGCATTTACACAGTGTTGACAAAACTATTTCTTTACACACTAAACCAACATCAAAAATGCATATGACATAGACATCCACTTTCATTGGGCATGCATGCATCAATAGAAAAACCCTTGAAGGGATGTTAACACCTCTGGCCACATTAATTAATTGCAAAAAACTGTAGAGCATGGAAAATTATTTGCCTTTTCTACATATATGCAGCATTGAAACTGCACTACTGTACTACATACTGGTAAAGCACCATAACAATGCTGTAAGAAGCAACTCTTCTATGTCCACTATGTTGGAATTTGGTTTCCTCAAGGGTGTCAAATCAGGGAATGAGATGTTGTAATGAGCAGGATCCAATCAGGAAAGGACCAGATTATAAGCATAAACCAATCAGTTTGCAATTAAAAGTGTGCGTTTACAAAAAAAGTTTTTACAATGCTTAGGCTGTGTTTTCAGAAGTCTCCATTTTTAGGGTTAAAATGGATGAAAGTTGAAAATGGAGACTAATACCTGTGTTCTTAGATAAAAATGTAGTAATGTGGATGGGGCCTAAGTCGGAGAACAGAAAACACTGAAGCCTGTTAAAATCGGTAACTTTTTGATTTTCAGTATGAAAGGCAGAAATTCAGTATTCCACATTGCACAGTGAATGCATTTTGAAAGTTGCTCATTTAAGTATTAACAGACAAGTATTTTAATAAAATTAAAATCATTACTTGCCTTGGAGTGCGCTAGTACTCCCGCCAGTGGAATCTCCTGCCTGGCCCATGGATGGCTAAGACATTTATATGGTATCCTGTATCACTGCTGATTCTAAACCCCATGACCCCTACCACAGCAAACAGGAATTACAAAGGAATAAATGAAAAACCTGCAGTGGGCTGGCGACCTGCCCGGGATTTGTTCCTACCTTGCGCGCCGTGCTGGCTGGGATTGGCTCCAGCAGACCCCCGTGACCCTGTGTTAGGGTTGGATAATGACTGACTGACTAAATGAAAAAACTTACTTTAAAGCTACAGTAAGTGATTATCTTTTTATCCAGTAATTTACTAAAACTTCTTAATCCAATTTTAGGCTTTTGGGGGCATGGCAGAGGAAGAGGAGGAGGAAATCATAATAATAAAGAGATTAAACTGTTTGCATTTTAATTAAATTGTCTTTTAATTTGGAGGTAAAAGTTTATTATTTACGCACTTGAGGTGCGTAATCTCATCACATCACCTCGCTTTAGGATGGTAATGCACATTGACAACTGCTCAGTCTGTTGATTCTTCTGTAATAAGCTCATTGTAACTTCAGATAGAGGAAGGTTCTTACACCACATTCAGGGTGTGTTTTTTTTTGTGCTTTTCTTTTGACTTTGGAACACAATTTCATGTGGCAAATGTATATACGGTATACCATGGTTGTAAAAAAGTAATTTTGACCTGAAAAAATGCAAAATTTATTCTTTAATCCCCAAAAGAGGTGTATTTATTTAACAGTGAAGGATCATACTCTGAAAAGCAGCAGTTTTGCGTTGTTTTGACCACAGGGAATGACTTATAGAACAGCAGACACCAGCTGGCACCTAGGCCGGCTTTTCTTGCCCCTGATCCTCTTCTTCTGTCACAGTCAGCCTCTTGCAATCGACTGAAAATCACTTATCTGCTGTAAAGGCTTTTATTTATCCTATGCTCCGAGATTCTCCACCTGTATTGTTGAACAATCTTAGGCTTGTAAGGTGTGTTGTGAATAATCTTGGGAATTATGGAACGCATCGCTTTATGTACCTGAGTGACAGGCTGCTGTCAATCATGCACTTAGTTCAAATGGTTCAATTGAAAACAAGCCTGTGGATGCACAATGTTGCAATTTGCCTAAGTCAGTGTAAGGATGCGACTCACTAATTTAAGTATGTAGCAGTGCTACCTGATTAACGTCATCATAAGTGTATTTTGTGCTGAGTCACGTCTTTCGTAACGTTGTCCTGTTTACATGGTCTGTGTGTCTATGTAAATATGCTCCCCTGAGAAGCAAAGGGGGAAGGATAACATCGTGGAACTGTGCTCCCTCATGATAATTTGTCCTGTCATTTCCATCACCTGCATCCAGGACATTCACTATTTAAACAGGAGGTCAAAAAGAAGAAAAAAAAACAAAAGAAATCCTGTTCTGCTATGCCACAAATTAATTGCATAGCCAGGAGAAAGTTGTGATCCAGATCATTACACATTTTTCTACTTGCCACTTTCAACGCCTAACAACTTTACCTTTGCAATACAAAACCCTGAGGTTCAGTTCTACGCCAATGTACCAAGGATAAGCATGGTAAGACTGTTTCTTGTTGTTTAGGGAGAGGAGCAAGCCATCATTTTCATCTGCCTATAATTGCCGAAGGACACTTTTTCCAGCTAAACATGGTTCACAAACGTTATTCATTTCCAGTTTAATCTTCTGGATTTTTATGTTCGTTTCGTGTTTTCTGTGTGTCTCATTGATTTCATGTTTAGTGTGGGGTCAAGGGAGGGTTCGTGTTGTATATTAACTTTTGGGGTTGAGTATTATGTTGGGGTGTGATATATCTATATATATATATACATACATTGTTTGGAGTTTGTTTCATTTCATTTTTTATTAATATATACTAACTTTATTATTTTACATATTGTTTATTTTTTGGCATATCTTTGATCGCCGATTAGAGAAGTTTATTTGGAAGAAGTACAGCTTGTCAGATCTAACATCCTCAGCTTGCCAGGCCACAGGTCTTGGTGGTGTAGCTGCCGGTTAGGGAGAGTGACTTTGTCGTTACAAGTGTGTTTGTTAAACACATCCTGCATTCCAAGCCCATTTGCATGTACTGTGATGTCAAAGTTGTGCACCAACAATTTTCACCTTGACATTATTATACAGATTCTGCAAAAGTGTACTCAGTTTGTCATGTTCTGCTTTAGTAATAGTTTTTAGATCAGATTTTTAAATTCCCTGCTTTTGACAAAAGGCATTTTTGTTTTTTTTTTTCATTTCAGTGTTCTGGTATTGTCATACAATACACAACACAATGACACATTTTGCTTTGGCAGTGTTTTGTATCACAAAATTCAATACATTGTCTCATGCCTAGCATTCATATACTGTATAACAGGCCTAGGTCACTAAATATTTCATAAATGGCCAACAGCCACCAATGTAATGTTAGTTTTCTGTGGTTTTCCTATATGGAAATCATGTAAAGATCACTGATAATATTACTACAATTTACAAATTTTCCCACAGATAATCTCATTTCAAGGATTCAGAGTGCTAGGATCTATTAGTTTGACAGATATTGGCTCAGAGGTTTGGACTTGCATATCAGACAAACACAAATTCAGCTTTATATATTAGATACCTTTTGAATGGTTCCACTGAAAGGCCGTAAGACTCCTGAATTCTTTTTTACCACATCATAATCTGGGAAACCACCAATGAAAAGGTGATTGTTACACTTGATCTGAGTGAACGCTCCCTATAGATTGAAGAAAAAAAAAACAAAACAGTTACAAACAGCCATTGTAACCAGATATACTGCAGATTGAAAATCTAATCAGCTTTAAGAATAGAAATTTATTTAAAAAGAAAGATTTAATTGTGCTATTGTCATATGTCATACAGTTCAACTTTTGCAAAATATATAGTTTGTGTACTGTAGATGTTCCCAGTGGAAAAGCTATAATATGTTCATTCAGTAATGGCACATTCGGTCCTTTCCTTTCTTTCTTTGACATTGATCTTTCTGTTAAAGGATCACTGGGAGCCAAAGCTCTATTCCAGATGGACTGAGTGCGTGTAAGAACCCACCCTGGATGGGACACCAGTCCATCAGAAAAAACTCATACACATTGAGAAGTTACACCTAGCACACAAAGCTCTGTTCAAAAAATCTTAGGAACTTTAGATGTTTAACTCTAGATGAATAGAGCAAATTTCTAACGTCTTCCAAAGAATGTACAGAGAAAATAAAAGAATTAACAGGTAAAGTAACAAACCACCTTTCACATGAAAAAACCTGATTAACTTCTTAGGTATGCAGACCAGTGCATGATTCAAGAAAGACAATGACATAATGAGTTGTTTGACAGAAAAGGATGCAGAAGGAATCAGCCTTGGCAAAGGATAACAAAACTAAAAGGTGAGGGTGTGGCAGTTGTTTTGGTTTAACCCTCAAATCTTACCCCATGGCAAGAAGAAGCATAGCAACAAAGCATAATGTGGTAGCCCTGCATCAGCAATGTCTACCTCAAGTACAAATATCATGATTGATGTGAGTTTCAAGATGTGCTGAAAAAGAGCAAGGTAACAAGCAAGAATGAGGACCAGAAACTGAATGAAGCAGATGAAGGATACACCAAACTGATGTCCTCCCTTCAAAATTTGAATAGGCCTAGAATTTCTATTAGCTCTAAATATAGAAGAACCATAGTAGACTTCACTACAGTGGTCTATTTATAATAGTTGCTAGAAAAAAGTGATTCCTCTGAAGTGGAAACAAAGCCAAGAGACTCACTTATGCACAAAAACAGAATGACTAGGTTACTGAACAATGACAGCAGGTTCACTGGACTGAAGATATTTTTAGCTCAAACAGTAGGTAGTTTGTCTGTGGGAAAGTTAGAGAGCACTATATGGATGAGTGTTTGCAGCCAATAATAAAGCATTGTAGAGGTAACCTTGTCAATTCTGAGCTGCTATTCTACAAAATGAATTGGTGATCTGGTCATAATGAAGAAGTATGTGCAGTTTCTCATCCATCAGTACCATCAGAGAGGCATCTGATTGATCCCAACTGTATTCTTTAGCAGGATGTCCTCATGCACATGACCAAGGTCATAAAGAACTATTTTTAGCAAAAAGTAGAATAAGGAGTTCTGCAACTGATTGTATGGCTGTCACAGAACTCTGATCTCAACATCATCAAGGCTGTATGAGATCAACTAAATTGAAAAAAAGAAAGTGAGATGATACCCAAAATCTATAGAGGAACCTTGACAACTATAGTTATAAAACCCCACAGAAACCCAATTAATGCAAGTGGTGACACATCAAATATTAATTTGATTACATTATTAGAGCTTACTGCTCTTTATGGTATTTTTTTATATTCAGAAATTTTTCAATTCATTATTTTATGAAGAATCTTTGCTTTCAAATGTTTTGTCATTTGCCTAGGATTTTTAACAGTACTATAAGAGGAAAGCAAAACGTTTATAGATAAAGAGTGGGCCAGGAATGAAGCCAAAGTCATTGGGTATGTAAGACAAAACTATCCATCACTGAGATATTGTACCATATTTTATTTAAAAAAAGAAATGCAAATTAGTATTTTTATGAAATAGGCCATGATGTGTACCTCTGCCATTCCTTCCACTGGCTTCTGATTATCCACTTGCAAGATACCGTTCTTGGCTGTACGAGACACACGCATCTCATGCCACTTATTTAGGCTAATGGGCTCTTCAGACCTGTTAAATAGGACACAAAAAATTAAAAAGTACTATACCAAGGCTATAAGAAATGATCCTGCTGTTACAAGCCTATAAATGAATAAAATGAGAATAAAAAAGAAAGAATTTAATCAATCAACTAGACGCTTCACCATCCTAGCCACAGGGGATGCACAAACCAGTGTGTTTCTTCGTGCCGGTCCCAAGCCCGGATAAATGGGGAGGGTTACTTCAGGAAGGGCATCCGGTGTAAAATTTTGCCAAAACAATATGCGGACAACAATACAAATTTCCATACCAGTTCGGTCGAGCCCCGGGTTAACAACCACAGCCACCAGTACTGTTAACCAACTGGGTGCTGGCGGAAATTGGGCTACTGTTGGCTGAAGAAGAAGAAGGGGGAGATGTGTCCGGAGGCAGGAGGAGAGGAGGAAAGTAAAGAAAGTGGAACTGAGGGTAAGAACTTTGAATGTTAGCAGAATGATTGGAAAGGGGAGAGAGTTAGCAGATATGATGGAGAGAAGTAAGGTTGATATATTGTGTGTGCGAAACTAAATGGAAGGGGAGTAAGGCCAGGTGGATCGGAGGTGGATTCAAATTGTTCTATCATGTTGTGGATGGGAGGAGAAATGGGGTAGGAGTTATTCTGAAGGAGCAGTATGTCAAGAATGTTTTTGAGGTGAAAAGAGTATCAGACAAAGTAATGATTATGAAGCTGGCAATTGGAGGTGTGATGATGAACGTTGTTAGTGCATATGCCCCACAAGTTGGGTGAGCAATGGATGAGAAAGAAGTTTTTGGAGTGAGTTGGATGAAGTGATGAACAGTGTTCCCAAGAGACCGAAAGTGGTGATCGGAGCAGATTTCAATGGGCATGTTGGTGAAGGGAACAGTGGAGACGAGGAGGTGGTGGCTAGGTATGGTGTCAAGGAGAGGAATGAAGAAGGGCAGAGGATAGTGGATTTTACCAAAAGGATGGACATGGCTGTGGTGAATACATATTTTAAGAAGAGGGAGGAACATAGGGTTACGTACAAGAGTGGAGGAAGATGCACACTGGTGGAATAAATCCTATCTAGAAGAGTTGATCTGAAGGAGATTGAAGACTGCAAAGTGGTGGCAGGGGAAAGTGTAGTTAAGCAGCATAGGATGGCGGTCTGTAGGATGACATTGGAGATCAAAAAGAGGAAGAGAGTGAGGGCAGAGCCACGGATCAAATGGTGGAAGACTGCAAGTTTGAGTTTATGGAGGAGGTGAGACAGGCACTGGGTGACAGTGAAGAGTTACCAGACAGCTGGGAAACTACAGCAGATGTAGTATGGGTGACAGCAAGAAAGGTGCTTGGCGTGACATCTGGAAAGAGGAAGGAGGAAAAGGAAATCTGGTGGTGGAATGAGGAAATAGAGGAGAGTATACAGAGGAAGAAGATGGCAAAGAAGAAGTGGGATAGTCGGAGAGATGCAGAAAGTAGACAAGATTACAAGGAGATAAGGCGCAAGGTGACGAGATAGATGGCAAAGGCTAAAGAAAAGGCGTATAATGAGTTGTATGAGAGTATGGACATTAAGGAGGGAGAAGAGGACCTGTACCAATTGGCTAGACAGAGGGACCAAGCTGGGAAAGATATGCAGCAGGTTAGGGTGATAAAGGATAAAGATGGAAACGCACTGGTCCAGAAGACTATGGAAGCATGGAGGTGTTAAAGGAGAGATGGCAGTAGAGTTTTTAACCAGATTGTTTAATGGAATCTGAAGTGTGACAGTGGTGAGGTCTGCAGTAGGAGCGACGGATGCATTCAACGTGAAGGTGGGATTACATCAGTGATCAGTTCTGAGCCCTTTCTTATTTGCAATGGTGATGGACAGGTTGACAGACGAGATTAGACAGGAGTCCTTGTGGACTATGATGTTTGCTGATTACATTATGATCTGTAGCGATAGTAGGGAGCAGGTTGAAGAGACCCTGGAGAGGTGGCGATATGCTCTAGAGAGGAGAGGAATGAAGGTCAGTAGGAGCAAGACAGAATACATGTGTGTAAATGAGAAGGGGGTCAATGGAATGGTGAGGATGCAAGGAGTAGAGCTGGCGAAGGTGGATGAGTTTAAATACTTTGGATCAACAGTACAGAGTAATGAGGAGTGTGTAAGAGAGGTGAAAAAGAGAGTGTAGGCAGAGTGGAATGGGTGGAGAAGAGAATGGGTCAGGAGTGATTTGTGACTGACGGGTGTCAGCAAGAGTGAAAGGAAAGGTCTACAGGACAGCAGTGAGACCAGCTATGTTATATGGGTTGGAGATGGTGGCACTGACCAGAAAGCAGAAGACAGAGCTGGAGGTAGCAGAGATTTGGAGGTGCTAAGATTTGCACTGGGTGTGACAAGGATGGATAGGATTAGAAATGAGTACATTAGAGGGTCAGCTCAAGTTTGATGGTTGCAGACAAAGTCAGAGAGATGAGATTGCGTTGGTTTGGACATGTGCAGAGGAGAGATGCTGGGTATATTGGGAGAAGGACGCTAAGGATAGAGCTGCCAGGAAAAAGAAGGCGGCCTAAGCCAGCGGTTCTCAAACTTTCGTATTTCGCGCCCCCTTTTCTACCTGGAATAATTCTGCGCCCTCTGCATAATATAAGATAGATGAGAATAACCCATGATACAACTAACAAAGGTATGATACTCATGCGGTGTCGCAGTATCCTATCATTTTTACTTCCATAAGATTTGCATGTGTTCGACTAACTTCGATGAAATATTTGCAATTTATTTTTTTAAAGTGCTTTAATAACTGTTAAAATGCCTTGTGTGGTTTTTGGTAGTAATTCTAATCCCAAAAACAAAGAATAAATTATTCTTATTAAATTATTTTTTTATGTAAAGAAACGATTAAATATGTTTTAATCTTTAAAATCTCATAAACGAGGACACAGATGAAGTCAATCTGCGTTAGACAAACGTATTTTCGTCCGACAAATATTATACCACTGTTAGTTGTATCATGAAAATAACCCAATACGCAGTAAATTGTTTAGCTCAACTTGGCAATATTGGCTACACTGCCAATGTGGTCCAGTCATGCCATATTATCACCTGATCTACTGTTACCCGAATGTTCGCGACAGATACTGATACGTCTCGAACTTTATGGATTGAAAATGCTATATGCTTGCAAATTTAAATTTGAAATAAAAACATAAAAAAATGTATTTTGATGTCTTGTTCATTTATTCAACGCCCCCCTTGTACAGCTTCAGCACCCCCACTGGGGGCGCACACCACAGCTTGAGAACCGCCGGCCTAAGCGAAGGTTTATGGATGTGGTAAGAGAGGACATGCAGGTGATGGGTGTAACAGAACAAGATGCAGAGGACAGAAACATATGGAAGAAGATGATCCGCTGTGGCAACCCCTAACGGGAGCAGCTGAAAGAAGAAGAAGAACTAGATGCCTTACCAAGCAGCAATGTGGATTCCTGACTTCGTGTAGACTCTGCTTGCATCTGTGTTAATGGTGATGTACTCAAAAGAGTCTGGAACACAATGCTGTGATCTGCAAATGAGGTGCAACCCACTGGAATGGGCTACTGCAGTCTCCTATGAGAATTTGTTCTTGTTTTTTTTATAGTCTTTTTCTAGTTTTAGCCTGCTCATTTTTGTTCCTATTTTTCCTTTCCTTGTATATTACTCTCCTTTTATCTTTGTGGCCACCTACACACTTAAAAACAATGATTCTTTAATGGCATTTTATTGTTCTTTACTGGGTTGTATGGTTCCTAGTTGAACTACTGCTTGACGTAGTACCATTTCATTCTGGGAAGTGTTTCTTTGCTTATGAAGTTAGTTCTCTGTGATTTGAAAAACTTCCTAATATGTAAGAAAAACAAACTGAAATCTTTAATGTATAATAGAGTACCTAGCAGGAGACAAAGAGATTAAGAAAATTTGGACTTGGCCTGTGTTACTGTATGCAACAAGAGTCGTTTTAAAAACATGAACCATTGGTATTTCACAAATCTGTTACCTTCTCTTCGTGATTATTTTCTGTATGGTGCCTGGTATGGATCTAAATACATAAAAGGTTCTTTCTGGAACCTTGATGTGGATGTGTCTTTTGGGAACGGCATCACTATGGCACCTTTATTTCTAAGAGTGTAGTTTTTATTCCCTTCTTTAAACAGTATTGTTTCTAATAATCAGCTGACATCTTGTTGTTTGCAAAAGCCTCAGTTTGCTGCTATATGATGTTATGTTGGTATTGTCACACTACAGTTATTTAGAAGAAAGTTAAGCACATTCCTCTAGAATTGGAATTGCAGCGGAGATCTTGAGCTTACACACTTGATTCAATGGTGTAAATCTACTACTTTGGGCTAAGAGACATTCAGAGCAAAAAAATAAAGAGATCAATTAAGAGAAGACTGGCTTCCAGTGGTAATGATACTTGATGATTTTAAAACATTGCTAGAATACCCACACCCAGCCAATAACCTCGGTGAATAAATTAAAGGACACTGTAAGTGTTTTTTCTTTTCCTCTGACTTCAAGATGATTTTGGTACTTTATTTTGAACTGGACAGGTTTCTTTCATTCTTCTTCTTCTTTTCATCACTCACCAATCATGGTGTACTGTATATGCTCTAAACTTATTTACTGATTATTTCACTTAGTTTCTATCTATCTATCTATCTATCTATCTATCTATCTATCTATCTATCTATCTATCTATAATTATAATGTTAAATGTAATAGAATTCCGCCTCAGGTTTTGGAGAAGAGAGTATAGTCGTATAAAAATGTCCTATTTATATTAGGCGAATGATCATAAAGATATTAAATCAATAGATAATTTGATGAGGCTAAAAAAAAGAGAGATAATGATCTCATTTTATTGTGAAACTAATTTCCCAAGGTAGAAGAATTAATAAGATGAAACTATAAAGGAGACATCCAAGGAATGCCTGTAAATCAATGCCTTTCAGACATTTGTCTGAAGTTTCACAAAAAGGTGCCTACCAGTGAAGCTGAAAATAAATTATTAAAGATGTCCAATTCCAGAACAAAATGCAACAGAGCTACAAATCAAATTGAACTTTGATTTGTGTTTGTATGCTCCAAGACTGCCAGACTTTAGAGAAGGGAAACATTGACACTAGACATAAAGTTCCTTTCAGCAGGAGCTCTGATATCCATCATTAATAATTTTAAAATTACTTATTTTTCTGATAAAAGACAAAGGTTATAGTAGCACAGTGGTTAGTTCTGCTGCTCCACAGACCAAGGTTCCATTTAGTGCCCAGTCATTATCTACTGTTTTTACAGGCTCCCCCAGTATCTTTGTGGGTTTCCTTCCACATTCCAAAGATGTGCTGATTAGTTGAATTGTAACTATAAACTGGCCTGCTAGGGTTAGGGTTAGTGTGCAGTGAAAAATACTGGCCTTCCATCTAACATTGGTTTCATCCCTTTATTTGATGCTTCCAGGATATAATCTAATTCTCTTTAAACTTGTAATGGAATAAATGAGTCTGGGAAATCAAAGAAAGACATTTTAGCCCCTCGGTTGAAAACAAAACTGGTGACGAAGGCAGGCTTGATTGTAGGCATGGAGCTGGACAGTGTGACATCCGTGGCAGAGCGACGGGCACTGAGCAGGCTCCTGTCAATCATGGAGAATCCACTGAACAATATCATCTACGGACAGAGGAGCAGCTTCAGCGACAGACTGCTGTCAAAGTCCTGCTCCACTGACAGACTGAGGAGATCGTTCCTCCCCCACACTATGCGACTCTTCAGTTCCACCCGGTGGGGTAAACATTAATATTATACAAAATTATTGTCTGTCTGTTATACCTTCATTGTTATCACTCTTTAATTTAATATTGTTCTTTATCAGTATGCTGCTGTTGGATTATGTGAATTTCCCCTTGAGATTAATAAAGTATCTATCTATCTATCTATCTATCTATCTATCTAAAACCGCAAATGCTGTTAAAATTCACAAATTCTTGACTGAAAAGATGTTGGAGTCTGCTTTAGAAATGGGTACGTCTGCAGCCATTTTCCTGCACAGTATGTTGAGCAAAACAAGGACACTTGCTCTTTGGTCACTTGCTCAAGTTAAGAAAAAAATACTCTTGGTTGCCTCTCATATTTGTTTGCATTTTATTTTGTATTTTTAGTTTTTCTCCAATCCTTTTTTGTCCTGTTTATGTTTTATTTTGAGTTTTCCCTTAATCTCAATTGTGTTACTAAGTTAACACAGAGGACCATATAAGACTTCTTCTTACCACAATATGAGCAGGCTTTAGCTGCTTTGTGTCTGCCCTCTATTATGCTTTATTTCTTCTAGAATCCTAAAAGATTTTTCTTTGGTCTTATTTCTTTCTAAACTCTTTTTGGGAGTTTTTGTTATTTAAAATAACTTTTGTGTATTAGTACATTTTGGGGTTTTTTTGGATATAGAATTTTGAGTTTGGAATTTGTATGTTTCAGTTTGGATTTAAACACTTTATATCATCCTGTGTAATCTTTCATCCACAATTCCAACCCTGGCTCAGGTTCAAATTCCTGTTTTATGTGTAATTTGCCCATTTTTTATTCTTTTGTTTACATTAATATTGCTTGTGTTTATTTGCATTATTTTTTATATTGTCTGTGTATCTAAACTTTGTTTATGTGCCTTGTGTTTTATGGGTGAAATGCAAGGATTTCCCATCGTACATGGCGGTTCAGTTGAATGTGCTCGGGATATTATACTGAGTTGTTGTGTTTTTACAGTGCTTATTGGGATTTATTTGATTTCTGACCTTTTTGGATTCTTGTATTGGACTTTGTTTGCATTGGATTGCCTTATTGTTTTAAGCAAATCTATTTTGCCTTTTGAACTCTAAAGAACTCCCTTGTTGTTTAAGAGTATTTTTGTGACAATTCTTTTATTTGATAAAAATTCTGTGTCTGCCCTTATATCTAGCTGGGATATAATGATATACCCCCCTTCAGTGGGCATTTTGGTAAATTAGGGGACCCATTACTGCTTTGAACTCCACGATTATAACATTCTGATGCTGTTTATTATTTTATTTTATGTTTTATTGTTTAACTTACTTTCTTTAATTCATTAGTAAATCTAGGGCTTAATTGAGATTTTGTAAATGCTGAGGTTTTGGCCTTCCTATATAAGAAAATCAAAATCTTGCTAAACCTTGTATCCTGCCAACTTATTTCATTGTCTCTGATCTCTGGTACTTTTTACACATATGCCTACCATGTACAAGTCATTTTAGGCTGTGACCCTTCCTCTCTATCTCACACTCAGAAATGTACTCCTTTTTGGTTTTATTGCTTGAAGTACTGACAACTTACAATAATTCAAAAGACTGCTACTAGAGTCTTCCCTCAGGCAGTGCATACCTGTCATGGCACCTCTCAGCTGTCAGAACGGCATAACTTCAATGCCCAGCATAAAATAAAACTTTAAAGTCCACAATTAGATTATAAAATTGCTCAATTGTTATTATATTTCAAAAAGTACCTCAGTATGTTACATTGCCATACTTAAATCACGATCTGACGAAACTGACCATATTAGTAGGGCAGTATAAGGAAAAATAAGCAAAAAGTTATAACTCACCAGCATATGCAGCACTAAAACTGTTGTAATTAAACCCTTTTCTTTATTCGTAAAACAGTCCTTTAGTACTTTTCTGGTGTTGGTTGGAGGAAGAGACTATAATCGCAATGTGCAGGTTCAGAAAGTGGATCGATGGCCTGAACTTTAAAAGATTCAGCAAATAGGTACCAAAAATATCCAGATTTGAGTTTCACATGAACTATATGAACAACTTTACAAAATGTTATTTCTGCATACATTGGATCATCACAATTCTATAGAATGTTAATTAAGGAAAATAGAAATAGGCTGTTTATATAGGAAAGTGATAGGAATGGGATACATTTGTAATGGAATAACCAAATGCTTAGCACTTCTTTAGAAAGTATAGTTGCCTAAAATGAAGAAACACACACTGACTTTGATTGGGCTGCACTAACCATTTTTATTGTTTTGTGGATTAGTGGCTGTCCTTAAACATTGATCCTTAATCTCTAAAGATCTGAAGTTCATTTTAGCAGCACTTTATTGTTTTAATTGAATTGCATATTTTTATATTATCATGTTCCTTTAACCTGCCAACATCACAAAGACCAATGTCTTTTCATATTAAAAATATTAACTTTTAAGTGCTTCAAAATGACCAACTGTTCTTTATATCCATTTTCACAGCCAGAAACTAAATTAGCTGCATTCATAAGAACCCAAGAATGCTCTGAGACAGGATACTTTGCATCAGAGAAAAACCAAAATAAATCTTGTAGAACCAGAGGAATTTACCCATGAACATCCAGATAGTTACCTGAGAACAGCCGTGCCTGAGCCACAGTCAAAGCGGAACTCCACATAGCCATCTATCATATTAATGGAAATAAAATCTTTGCTTGCGGTATCAAAACTGTATAGAATGACTCCATTCTGTGTGGCTGGCTGAAAGGTGACTTCAAACTCCATAAAGGAAAGGAAGCTCTGGGCTTCTGAAGGCCAAGGAGTGCTGATGTAAGACAACAAGCTTTCATTGAACTGTGGTAGCACCAACTTGAACTCTGAAGAAAAACGTAAAGATATATTTACATAGACATATTGATATGAAGGTCCATCACCAGATAATATGACAACTACCTGAATAAAAATGTGAAGAAAGAAAAAAAAAGAAGGCAATGTATTTAAATAATGCTATTCAAGACACTCGAAGCTCATTATACAGGAGGTGCACTTCACCTCCCATCACCTTAGTGATGCGACAGCAGACATTTTGCACCAGTATGCACACCACACAATAGTTGTTAGATGGTAAAGAGATGAGAGAGACAGTTAGCCAATTAGAGATGTTGGATGATTAAAAGGCCAAAATGACCAGGCCGTGATGGGCAATTTAGTAAGGAAAGCGGGAAACGCCTTACTCTTTACAAAAGATACCCAGGTTTTTTTCTACGTCCACAGAAAGGTAGGACTTCGGTTTAATGTCTCATCCAAAGGATGGTGCCATTTTTGTAGCACAGTGTCCCCGTTACTGTGCTGGGGCATTGGGATCCACACACAGACAACAAGCTTGTATAAATGGAGAGCACTGAGGTACAGAACTTGGACCTTTGTTTTATTCTCATTTTTTGTAAGGAGATTGTGTGTTCTCCCTGTTTTCATCTAACCTTCTAGAGTGAACCATTTTTTTCATGTAATATGCTGCTGAATTGCCAAAAAATGCTTGCTAAACTGGACTACACTCCAGGGGCCTCATGTATAAATTGTGCACATGCACAAAAATGGTGCATACACCCATTTCCAAGCTCAAATCGAGATGTATAAAAACTAAACTTGGTATAATGCTACTCACATTTTCACGGCAGCCTCAGACCATGTGTACATATATTTCTCCATTTGTAAATGAGCAGCACGCAGTATCAAAGCAGTGCTAGTGTTTCTGTGTGGTTTCCCTTTCTTTTTTAGATTTGCATCTATGATGCGGGCTTTATCAAATACACTGAAATTGGAGTTTGTATGTTTTCGTGGGGGTGGGGGTTTCCTCCACGTGCTTCGGTTTCCTTCCAAAGGCATGCAGGTTAGGGGATTTGGTGATGCTAAATTGACGCAAATAGTGTATGTGTGTGCTCGTATTCACCCTGCGATGAGCCGGTGGCCCGTCCTAGTATTATGCCTGCCTTGTCCTCGATGCTTAGTTGGAATGGAGCGATCTGGATGGATGGATGGATGTATGGAATAATTAAACCTGCATAATGCCCACTGCACCACAATGCCCCCCACATGTTTAATATATGCTTTAATGCATTTCATCATGAAAATGACATCAAGTATACATCTTAGTATTCTAAAATGTTTAGAGAGCTGTAATATCATGAATATAGTGTATTCTGTGTGGTGATCACTGCCTGCACGCTCCATTTGTCATAAGATAAAGCCAGTTTAAGAAGCATGTAGCAATTAATGAATGGGTCAGGGAACACTTAGAATACAAGACATTTAACATGCTACTTTAGTTAGGATGGGGTTTGAGAAACTCTAGTAAATTAAATAAAATTAGATTTTAAGATGAAGTTTACAACATTCTACTTTGTAAACAAAAGAAAACTACGAGATTAAAATGTAAATTTTGAGATTAAAGTCGAAACTTAGTCTTTAATCATGATATAAATGACAAGATAAAAATTGAAATTTCATGATTAAAATCGACATTTCAACTTTAATCTCAACATAGACCTTTTTTTCCACTGTCCCCAATTTGTTTTCTTCTCAGTGGCCCTATTACACTTCCGTATGTCAATCAGATGGTGGGGCACACCTCGCCTTTCATGTTGACATTGATATCTGACCACTTCTTTTTTATTTCAGGCACTGTGCAACTTTCTGAACTTGAACTATTGAGTGCCTCCACCACGCTGTGCCACTCCATCAATTTCTTTTTACTGCTTATACCACTACTTAGGCCACCAAATAGTATGTTTTTCCTTGCCTCCATTTCACTGAGCAGGACTTCCATTTCGCATTCACTGAAAATCTTTTTTACACATGCTTTTGACTTTTCCTTTTAACACTGAATGGAAGGGGCTATTTATATTGATTTGCATATTCAAATAAGTGAAATTCTGAGAGGAGTCAGGGTGGGGCGGTAAAATTAATGTGCATTAAAATTCATGTTGATTGGGGTTTATAAAGGGAAAGTGCATAGAACTTTGCATACGCAGTTTTATGCATCTGGATTTTTTGTGTGCATGCAACATTTCTAGTTTTTTCTGTACGCCATGTTTTATGTGAATTCTACACAAGGCATTATACAGCAGTCAATTTTACGAAAATTATGAATGGATATTCACAGTTGTGCACAAATATCATGATTTTTAAAATGATACGTTTTTACTTAAAAATGAGTTTGTACTTTTCAAAATCAATGTCTTTTAGGGAATTAATTCACATACTATACTTTAGTGCTAGAAGTAGGAAAAGAAAGCTTTTGATCCTAGACCAATAGTACTGTATATTTCTTAGAAAGTGAACTGATTTTATTTGTTTTAGTAGATTTTCCCTTTTAAATGACCCATTTTACTGTGAAATGTATGACTGGAATTCAAACTTCCTATGAATTGGCTGTGTTTATAACCCCTGTTCACTGTACTGAGGTCGTATGGACTCAATCCTATGAGCCAATGCTCTTTCATAAATATCAGGTTCTTTTTCAGGAAAGAAATACAATGAAATACCTGGACAAACTGCAATGAAATATATATACTTTACATCTATTTAGCAATCATATTTTTAACTTGTTGGTAGAACAAGACAGATCCCTGCAGACCGGGTTCATCAAATTAGGAATTAGAAATGTCTTTTGCAATGGAACAAACTAGACTAAGAGAGTAAAATCAATACTCTTCTGTGTATTTGCTATAGAAATATAACCGGAAACCCCTAACCTCCATTTTAATGGCTTTGATTTGATTTTCAAGTACTTTAATTATTCCTCAAACTGAATTATACTAGGTTAAAGAGCCCTTTTATGTTGAGGACTATGGCAAAAACACTACACAATTATCATGGTTAGTATTGAACAGATGACAGACATCCAAATGAATATTTAATGATAAATTAGGAATACAGTAAACCAAAACACTACTGTAAAATGAGCACTCACACATATAAGAAAATAAAGTGTTTAAGGTAGATGCCGTGTGACTTACTGTAAGTGTACATCTTACATTGATTTAGAATTTGCAAATTTGGAAGATCAAGGGGTGAGCCAATGTGTTAAACTGAGATCTTGCGTTACCAGGAAGGGTCATGTTGGCATGATATTGTCTTTTGGCATCAGGATTCACTTACCATCCTCACAATGGCTTCCTCCAAACCCAAGAGGGCACAAACAAATATAGGCATCAGCTCTGTTTGCATAGCAGGTCCCCCCATTAAAGCAGGCAACTGAATCACAGATTCCAATGCTACACTCACCTGGGAAAAGAAGAAAATGAAGAGACAAGCTTTACACAAAAATGAAATAAAGTACATCAGTATGCTGCTGGGTGATCCTTTTGTTGGGTTTTATTGGAGATCAAGGTAATGATTGCTACCAGCATGGCTGATATAATAGTCCTGAGAAAGCTGGTCATTTATAGGAGGCTGACAACTCTTCTGTAAAGTGAACAAAAGCAGACAGTTTATGATTCACTCACACACTGTACAATGGTGCTGATATTGTGCTGCCAACCTTTTTTTTATTCTGTGTTTTTATGAGAAAATGAACATTAAGTGCTGCAACAATGGAATTCAAATGGTATTATTAGCGCCCTAAGATAAAATTACACACATGCATCAATAAATGAACAGATCACTGTCAAGTCAAAATGACATTTAAAATAAACACCTAAGTGAAAAAATAACAATCGAAAATTGAAGCGAAAAAATTACTTAATATTTAAATTAGTAATTTTAAATATTAAAGATTTTTTTTTTTTATATTTAACAATTTTATTAGGGCAGCATGGAGACACAGTTGTAGCACAGCTGCCTTACAGTAAAGAAGCGAGGGTTCGCAGCCCGGGTCCTCCCTGTGTCAAGTCCGCATGTTGCCCGTTTGTTTGTGAGTCTCCTCCCACAGTCCAAAGACATGCAGGTTGGGTGAAGTGGCAATGTTAAATTGGCCCAAGTGTGTGTTGGGTGTGTTCGTCCTGCAATGGACTGACGCCCTGTCCACGGTTTGTCCTGCCTTGTGCCCTATGCTAGCTGGGATTGACTCCAGCTGAGCCCTGACCTGATTTTGGTTAAGCAGGTTAGGAAATGAAGTGACTTTACAACTTTATTAGCTGTAAAACTATTAATATGTTATTTTAGATTGCTTAATCTAACGGTGCCTTCTACAAACAAAGCAATTTTTCACAAGTCAAGTAAAAATTTAATTTAGTTAATTCTGAGCTTTACTGTTGTATCTTTATTTTGGTGCACAGGAGACCCTTTAACTACAATAGATTTTAAAACAACTGAATCACAGCTGTCACTTAGTGGGCATTTAGATTTGGCCATGAAGATGAAGCTCTACTACATATATCCAATGGAATTCTCTGGAATAAGAGAAGCAAAAAACTGTCAGGGAATAGGGACTGTCTCGATTCAGTCGAGTGGTTCAATAGGAGATAAAAGTGAGCCGACTCCCTGCAGGTTAATCATTTGACTAGACTTGATGAAAAAAATGAACAGACCACCCCAATAAAGACACAGCTTGCCCACTAATCCCTAATTTAGTAGGTTTAGTAGGTTTGTTGTGGGGATTGTTGGAAAAAAATTTACAATGAATGTTTGAGGGAAAAGTGGATTAAGGTTTCTCTGGAATAATCTTCTCATTTTCGACAGGACATTGTAGGTGAAAATAAGCGTGTGTGTGTATATATAGATATATATACTGTATATATATATATATATATATATATATATATATATATATATATATATATATATATATATAATGTGTGTGTATGTACATTGTAAACATATACACAAATTTATTTGAGTAGTATTAATGTAAAATATTTAGCGCATCATGACACAAATGTGATGGACTGGTTCCTGACTTTCATTCAATGCTTTCCTAACAAACCTGAACTTGATTAAGAGTGTTTAGTGATGGCTAAATGAATAAACATTTGAACAAAATCTATGGATTTAAGTAGAGTAATCACAGGTGTCCTTTTATTCAATCCTTCCAAATAATTAACCTATATAACCTAAATAATATATTTATATATATATATATATATATACACACACTGTACAGTATATCAGATCATGTATGGTGGGCACTTTATTCTTTCTGAGTCGTATTCTATTATTATGTACCAGAGCATGGCCTTCAGGTCCCACAGGCTTCACAAACTTTTTCACTACAGTCATTTAATGAATTAAAATAGTAACTGAATACTTTCCTGCCTAGAATTGCATTTAAATTCAGCTCTGAACCATTAAAAGACTTTCTTGAAACTGATGTACAGACAAGTATCTCAGATGAACTGGAAAGATTCTTTGAAAAAATGGGGACACATAGAATTAACAGAAGACAAATCTACTTGTTTTGTTATTTAATAGAAATTAGAATATAATCAGATACAGATGTTCTATGAGATAGAATTGAAGGTGAACCAAACTGGAGCAAAGATGATACCTGTGACAATGTCAATGGTTAAGTGAGATTTCTAAAACTGTTTCACAATTGGAGGTTTCAGCATATTCATCATAAACTAAGCCAATGGCTTCATTTAACACAGTCCAGCAGTGGATGACAAAACACATTTGAAGCTTGCAGTGCCAATGAGGATGACCGTCACTAACAGCATGAATTAGAAATCACATATCATGAGTAGAAGTGTAAGTTTTGTGACAAAATCTGTGTAAAATCTTTACCTACAGTTTCATCTCACCCTTTCCAAAGTTTAAGTGATAACTCATTGCTTGTTTACAGTAACAGCTTCCTTTGCAGTTATTACAGTATACTGACAAGATGTTTCTAAGAGAATAGGTGTTCCTGCATTTAGTGTGACCCAAAGGTATAAACGTTAAGGGCAGAATGTGAAATGAAGTCCCATCAGGATAGTGAGTCAAAGTGGTGTGAGCAGATGGAGTAAAAAAAGACAAATTATCAAAAGTTCTACACTATTAATTAAAATTAACAAAACCTCAAGACGGAAAAGCAATGCACACCCAACAAATTAAACAAGTAGTATGCGATAGCATTAGAAAGGAGGAGGCATGGGCACAGTACACGCCCATTGCTGCATCTACAGCATGATAATTAAAGTTTTTGCAGAAGTTATTATTACTAGGCTGACAGCTTTTTCCAAAGTGACTCACAACACCTGAGAGACACAACTAGATTTTCCAGATGGAGCACAGACAGGTGAAGTGACTTGCTCATGGTCACACAATGTCAGGACTAAGCTTTGAACCAACAGCTTCAGGGTTGGAAGTCCAAAGCCTTAACTGCTACACCACACTGCCTGCTTGTACTTTTTAAGCAAGATTTTTGGAAAAATATTTGTCTCATCTATTTCTATCACACTTAAAATAGTTTTGAGTATTGTTCATTTACCTACTTACTGAATTTTGAATCAGATAGATAAAACTCTATTATTCCATCCATCCATCCATTTTCTAACCCACTGAATCCGAATACAGGGTCACGGGGGTCTGCTGGAGCCAATCCCAGCCAACACAGGGCAGGGTGCCAACCCACCGCAGAAACTCTATTATTTATATTTCAAATTCATGGAGGGATAATAATAAGTAATGAACCTGACAACTGATAACCAGTTCAGATAATAGCTAACATTATAGTACACAAGTGCAGACAAAATCCAATAGACCTTTTGTTTGCTTTAAAGGTTTATCTACATACAACCCTTATTCAACCATTGCTATAATCTTGATGTCTGACACTGATATTAATGTAGACTGTCTTCTTCTTGCATTGCCACAGGTTTTGTCTGTGTGGCATCCATTCCTTTTCTCTGCCTGGGTAGTTTTCCCCCAGCATTTACATGTTAGCGTAACTGCAGAGTAGGTACTGGATCAATAAATGTGTGTGCATGTTATGTGTGTTGTGTGTTTGTGTGTGCTCTGTAATGGACTTGTTTTACGTTAAGTGTTGGTTCCTGCCTTACACTTAATGCCCCCTAACAAGGCTATGAACCCTAATGACCCTGAATTGGATTAATGAGATTTAAAAATTATATAATATACATAGTATTGCAAACATGAGACAAGGTGGATAACACTGTCAAAGCTAAACGTTTGTGGCTCAGAGGTTACGTGTCCCTGTGTTCTGGGATGCCAGATGAAGGGAGACAGGACAACACAGCTGCTAAGAAAAACAAAAAAAAAACTGTCCGAGTAGTCATTCAAGTCAGCTGGATCAAATGTAGACATAAGGAGAGTGTGCATACCCCCCACCCAAAAATTCTCTGTTTTTAATTATACCTGTTAAAACCTATTAAGAACATTTGAGGCCTAATCTCTTTTTAACGGGACGACAGCTCATATTTGTTGTGTCTCCACTGCAGGGGGTCCATGCTCTGAACATATGGACCCTATAATCGTTATTTCCACAACCTCTGAAGGTCATTAGAAGCTGCCCTTGGGGGATCTGTGAGCAGATAATTTCTGCATGGGTCCTTGTCATGCTCTAATAGATACACCAGACACTTTGATCTCTCATCTGATTACTGAGTAGAAAAACTTAGCAGAAATTAGGAGCCCTTTTTATGTCTGTTTTTGTTTCGACATTTTTTCCCTATTATTTTAAGTATTTCCATTCTAGGCTCCTGTAGCATATATAGGGATAACATCTGATGATCAGTCTCCTTCATTTTGGGACTTTATTTTATTTTATTTTTTTTTTTTTACAGATTTTACTGCCTTCTTTATTTACAGGATCTAAAAATCATTGGTTAGCTGGAAAAGAACTGTACTCTTCTTATTTAAGACAGAGAGATTAAAGAATTTCTTGTAGAAAGGAAAGATTTAAAGCAGTCCAAATGGTTAGTGCAGTTGCTGCACATCAAACAGACTGGCTTTAATTTGTGGTTTGGTCATTGCATCGTCTCCCTGTGACTAGTCAGGGTCACTTCATGAAGTAGGCAGAGCACCAGCACATCTCCATTTTGTGATTTGTGCGTACCAGCAGTGTTTGCTAGCATACCGGCACACATAACAGATATCTTGGTGCTTGAAACTAGAAAAGGGCCCAATGACCTCTAAACAATTGTACGTTTCAGTTCACACTTAAAACTCAAGGGAAGATCCCAATCACCACCCCACACTTTTGAAATTTTAATATAGGTATATTTTGGCATTCATGACTCTGAGTGGGACCAACTCAAACCCCAGACAATTACAGACCTAATTACAGCATATCTTGACACTCAAAATTCCAAGAGGGATCTCTAATAAGACGTAGACATAGTCTACAAGAATGTATGTGTCTCAACTTCAGGCACAGATCTGATGTCTCCTCTACATTCTAACAAAAATGGGGTTTAGGTTGATTGGTGACTCTAAATCAGGGGTCTATAACTCCAGTCCTGGAGAGCTACTGTGGCTGCAGGTTTTCATTCATTTCATCCTTTTCTTAATTAGTGACCAGGTTTTGCTGCTAATTAACTCATTACCTTAATTTTAATTGATACACTATCTTAAGACTCAGGCCCCTTAATTATTTCTTTTTTCCTTAATTAACAACAAAACAATATTAAGACACAAAATGTACCAACACATAAACAACAACCTGCTGGACGCAATAACCGGAAATAAAGAAAGGTGAAGGCCTCAGTAATGTTGATCTGCTCTGGTCCACAAAACATTTTGACAGCACACTTAAAAAAGAAAATCAACAGTTTTGGAAATGTCTGCCATGACAGAATGTGCACCATGGAATTAAATAACAGGTTTAATTAGCAATGAGAATTGGCTTCAAATTAAGAAGCTGAATAAAATGAATTTAGTTGGAGTTTTAGGCCCAAATTTAGTTGGTCATCTGTTGGCTCACTTCACATCAAATTTATGTTTAGGTGCCGTTTAAGGAAAAAAGAATCAATTCAGAGGTCTGAGTCTCAAGAAAAGTCAATTAAAATAAAGGGAAATAGTTAATTAGCAGCAAAAAAAGGTCACTAATTAAGAAAAGAGCTAGAATGAAAACTTGCAGCCACAGTAGCTCTCCAGGACTGGAGTTGGAGACCCCTGCTCTAAATCATCTGACATCAACCAGCCTGGTTGTGGGCTCTTTCAGAGACTAACACCACGTTTCTGTTAGGTTTACTCATGTCTTGCTCCTGATACTGCTGATATAAACCTTAACCTAAAGAAGCCATAAATTTGGATTTGGTGAGTCCTGTTAATTGATGAATAATTGGGTGGTGTCACGCAAGCGCATTTGAGGATGTCCTCACAGGCTTGACTGTGGTGTGTGATAACCAACTGGGGTGAGAGGGGGGCACTGTCATGTACATTCCCTTCTCCTTCTCTTCACGCATCACTGAAAAACTGCCTATAGAGGGCACTTAGCCGCACCCCTTCCAGTCTCATAATACAAAAAGCCTGGCAGCCCAGAAAGATGTGTCATTTGCAAGCATAGCAAATAGCCGGACGGAGCTCCAGTGACTAACCGTGACTTCTACGCCAAACAGCTGAATTACCTTTCTTGTTTAATTTGCTAGGTGGGCTGTTTATTGAAGACAATAGGCATATTTTTTAGACTTTCCTTTATTAAATGGGATGACCCAGTTGGTGTGGATCTTTTGCCAAAATTTATAATATGAAGCACCTTTTAGTTAAAGAAGCCAGGTGTTTATTGTAAAACATCAACAGTCTGTCCTTGCAGGATTTGGGTAAAATTAGATGAATAAAGGGAAATGGGCTTGCTTAATAGGGATTGTACTGGCTCAGGCAAACTATTAAACTATTAAAAAGAAATGCTTTAGAAAGAGACAACAGAGAAGTCAGTTGTGGATTTAGAAGGAGTAGAAATGCAGTTCAGCTGGAAGGAGATAAAAATGTTTTGCCTCTCAAGCTTCTCATTTTAAGCAGACGTGAGAAACGTATTATGATGGATACTGAAACAGTAGCTTCAGGAGATCTTTACTCTTCCAAACGTTCCTAATCAGACTAATACAACCATTGATGTCTGTTTTATGTATCATGTTGTTCCACAAGCTGAGATTTACATGCAAGAGAGAACAGAAAATGCTAACAAGAAATGTCAGACCTCTGCTCAGTTTCAGTAAACTGTTAATTGGCCTTCTCTCCCTATTGATGCTCTGATGTATGTGATTGCTAAACATAAATGTGAGTTATATAACAACCAGCAGAGCTCAGTGCAAGTTAAAAGGCTATGTGTGTATGGTAGAAAATGACTCAGATGCACAGGACACTACTATGACTGTGCAGTGTGTATATATATATATACACTCACCTAAAGGATTATTAGGAACACCTGTTCAATTTCTCATTAATGCAATTATCTAATCAACCAATCACATGGCAGTTGCTTCAATGCATTTAGGGGTGTGGTCCTGGTCAAGACGATCTCCTGAACTCCAAACTGAATGTCAGAATGGGAAAGAAAGGTGATTTAAGCAATTTTGAGCGTGGCATGGTTGTTGGTGCCAGACGGGCCGGTCTGAGTATTTCACAATCTGCTCAGTTACTGGGATTTTCACACACAACAATTTCTAGGGTTTACAAAGAATGGTGTGAAAAGGGAAAAACATCCAGTATGCAGCAGTCCTGTGCGTGAAAATGCCTTGTTGATGCTAGAGGTCAGAGGAGAATGGGCCGACTGATTCAAGCTGATAGAAGAGCAACTTTGACTGAAATTACCACTTGTTACAACCGAGGTATGCAGCAAAGCATTTGTGAAGCCACAACACGCACAACCTTGAGTTGGATGGGCTACAACAGCAGAAGACCCCCCCAGGTACCACTCATCTCCACTACAAATAGGAAAAAGAGGCTACAATTTGCACGAGCTCACCAAAATTGGACAGTTGAAGACTGGAAAAATGTTGCCTGGTCTGATGAGTCTCGATTTCTGTTGAGACATTCAAATGGGAGTGTCAGAATTTGGCGTAAACAGAATGAGAACATGGATCCATCATGCCTTGTTACCACTGTGCAGGCTGGTGGTGGTGGTGTAATGGTGTGGGGGATGTTTTCTTGGCACACTTTAGGCCCCTTAGTGCCAATTGAGCATCGTTTAAATGCCACGGGCTACCTGAGCATTGTTTCTGACCATGTCCATCCCTTCATGACCACCATGTACCCATCCTCTGATGGCTACTTCCAGCAGGATAATGCACCATGTCACAAAGCTCGAATCATTTCAAATTGGTTTCTTGAACATGACAATGAGTTCACTGTACTAAAATGGCCCCCACAGTCACCAGATCTCAACCCAATAAAGCATCTTTGAGATGTGGTGGAACGGGAGCTTCGTGCCCTGGATGTGCATCCCACAAATCTCCATCAACTGCAAGATGCTCTTCTATCAATATGGACCAACATTTCTAAAGAATGCTTTCAGCACCTTGTTGAATCAATGCCACGTAGAATTAAGGCAGTTCTGAAGGTGAAAGGGGCATAAACACCGTATTAGTATGGTGTTCCTAATAATCCTTTAGGTGAGTGTATATATATATATGTAAATATATAGTAGATAGAACCCCTGTATCCGCAGGTGATATAATCCAAGCCCATGGATAGTATCAAACCCTATATATAAGTGCTTTTTGTTTACTTACATACCTATTATAAAGTTTAATTTATAAATTACACACAATAAGACATTACCAATATTGAATAATAATAAAAATACATTGTACACTATCATACTTTGCTCTCTCTCTCTCTCAAATGAACAGGATTCTGACATTTCAGCTCAACTCCCATGGGAATATGGAGCAATGAAAAACTTCTTGTACACGTACACAGTTTAAATACATTTTCTTATTACATTTTTACATTTATTTCTTAAAAAATATCTTAACCTATTGTGGGTGCTCTTCGGCTTCTCCATTCTTCTTTGTTTTCACTGATGGGAAGCACTTCATGGCATCTTTGACTTTGAAGAACTGCCAGCATCACTACATGTACTTTGGCACTTTGGGGTCATTATTAAGCAAAATGAAGGTTTTTTTTAAGTTTTGCGTCCTCCCCCGCCATAACATGTCATCAATGGGGGAGGAGTAAAAGCTGTAGATTCATCAAAAATTTCAATCTCTTCGATCTCGGTGTTTTAGGGTTCCCTGATACTGAAAACATTGCTATTTCAATGATCAGTGTGTGTCTGTTTGTGTATTGTGAACAGGCCGAACGCACCCCAAGGGAATGTGGTCGCTCCTCCGAAACCTTCTCTTAAATGGTGATTCAATGGGAAACAAATACAGTTTTTTATCTCCACTTTGCTAGATCAGCTGCAGGCTTGTTGTTGCTGCCGGGCTTTGAACATTTAAAAGCCTGTACTACGGCCGTCCTTTTGTCTCACTGCCTTGTCTATCTTATCCCAGACATGCTCTGCTTTATTATGCTGTATTCGAATAAAGTTTCTTTTTCTTGAAAACCTTGAATGAATCTGAGCAACTTTGTGACGCAAGGCGTGACAGTATGTGTCTGTGTCTATGGGTCACAGTTACTTGAGGACATTCAAGGGCTAAAACAGCTGTACGAAAAAACACTGAAAAACACTTGACTTGAAGTCTGTTATGAGATAAAGTGCTGATTAGTTTCTGAGCCAAATCATGCAACTGAAAGAGGCACTCTAGAGGCACCCTCAAATGCTGTAATTCTGCAATTAATTATGAATTCTTCTTGTCAATTGCTATCATAATGACCTATTTTATGATCAGAAAGATCAGCATCAGAGTGGTAAATAATTGCTGAAATGTTATAGAATAGTTCGGGTAACTTGGTTCCTAGGGCGCAAGTAGCGCTCATGTCCAAATTTTTTTTTCACAACACTCCAATAACACAGCAAAGAATGTGAACAATGAGAACACTAGAGATTAAATGCTGGTTTATACCATAATTGACATGCTACAGCGGTGAAAGTGACATCAGACATGGAGGCACAATCCTGCGCACTGTGTGTGGAATGTGTTAGTCATTTATTTATACATTTTTACATTTAATATGTTTGGCAAATTTTAGAAACCAAATCCATGTTTAGAGTGGTTCTACTGTATATATTTATAAGTTTCGGAACCCCTCTCAGCCTGCATAATAATTTACTCTACTTTTAACAAAAAAGATAGCAGTCTTTCATTTCCAAAATTTTTTAGTGAAGCAGTACAGAATTTAGTTGTATGAAATTAAATCAAATGTGAAAAACTGGCTGTGCAAAAATTTGGGTCCCCTTGTAATTTTGCTGATTTGAATGCATGTGACTGCTCAATACTGATTACTTGCAACACCAAATTGGTTTGATTAGCTCGTAAGCCTTGAACATCATAGACAAGTGTGTCTAATCATGAGAAAAGGGATTTAAGGTGGTCAATTGCAAGTTGTGCTTCCCTTTGACTCTCCTCTGAAGAGTCACAGCATGGGATCCTCAAAGCAACACTTAAAAGATCTGAAAACCAAGATTGATCAGTACATGGTTTAGGGGAAGGCTACAAAAAGATATCTCAGAGGTTCAAACTGTCAGTTTCAACTGTAAGGAATGGAATCAGGAAATGGAAGGCCACAGGCACAGTTGCTGTTAAACCCAGCAGGTCTGGCAGGCCAAGAAAAATACAGGAGCGGCATATGCAAAGGATTGTTAGAATCGTTACAGACAACCCAAAGATCACCTCCAAAGACTTGCAAGAACATCTTGCTATAGATGGTGTATCTATACATCGTTCTATAATTCAGAGCAATTTGCACAAAGAACATCTGTATGGCAGGGTGATGAGAAAGAAGCCCTTTCTGCACTCACGCCACAAACAGAGTCGCTTGTTTTATGTAAATGCTCATTTAGACAAGCCAGATTCATTTTGGAATAAAGTGCTTTGAACTGATGAGACAAAAATTGAGTTATTTGGTCATAACAAAAAGCGCTTTGCATGGCGGAAGAAGACCACCGCATTCCAAGAAAAACACCTGCTACCTACTGTCAACTTTGGTGGAGGTTCCATCATGCTGTGGGACTGGGGCCCTTGTTAAAGCAGAGGGTCGGATGAATTCAAGCCAGTATTAACAAATTCTTCAGGATAATGTTCAAGCATCAGTTATAAAGTTGTAAGGTAAGCAGGGGCTGGATATTCCAAGTAGACAATGACTCAAAACCCAGTTCAAAATCTACAAAGACTTTCATGCAGAGGGATTCTGAAATGGCCGTCACAGTCCCCTGACTTGAATATCATCAAAAGTCTATAATATTCGGATGATTTGAAGCAGGCTGTCCATGCTTGGCCGCCATTAAATTTCACTGAACTGGAGACATTTTGTATGGAAGAATAGTCAACAATACCTCCATCCAGAATCCAGACACTCATCAAAGGCTACAGAAAGGTCTAGAGGCTGTTATATTTGCAAAAGGAGACTCAACTAAGTATTGATGTAATTATCTCTGTTGGGGTGCCCAAATTTATGCACCTGTCTAATTTTGTTATGATACATATTGCATATTTTCTGTTAATCCAATAAACTTAATGTCACTGCTGAAATACTATTGTTTCCATAAGGCATGTCATATATTAAAAGGAAGTTGTTACTTTGAAAGCTCAGCCAATGATGAACAAAAATCCAAAGAATTAAGAGGGGTTCCCAAACTTTTTCTGATGACTGTATATATATGGTATATATTCCACTGGAAGAGATAAAGAAAAAATGCCTGTACTTAGCACATGCAGAGAAAATTGTGTATTGGTTGATGGCAAAATGGTAGCTAGATTTATTTCAGGAGATCTTCCAAACTTCCCCCTTTAGACTAATACATTCACTGACTGATTTTTCATATAGCTTGTTGTTTCAAGTGGTGAGATTTACATGAAACACTGAACACTGTCCAGGACTGTAAAACTTATACTTCGTTTCAGTAAACTGTTAATTAGCTTGCTTGCCCCACTGGGTCCCAGTGTTTTTTTCAATGACTAGCAGTTAATCTTGGGGTTTGTGGTTTACTTTCAAATGGAGATGTAAAAAAATAATTATTTAATGTGAATAAAACTTAAAAAATGAAAAAACAGTTACTATACTATAATGACCTGAGGAAGGACGGTTGAGAGACAGAGGAATGTATTAGTACTCTGATAACACTGGTAGTGTTATGATTTATGGTATTTAAAAATGTACTTCTTCTTGGATCATTTTTTTCCAGATTTTTAAATTAAGTTTCTTTCACTATGGAAAATGAAGTCTCTTTGTCAGTTTTCTGTTTTAACTTCGAATATTCCAGAGTTCAAATGCTAAATTAGAGCAAAGATTTATGCAGAGTTCAAAAAATACTTCTACATTTGAACTGTGCGCACAGTGAAAAAACAAACATAAACATTATTTGTTGTGTATCCAAGTTGTCTCTTTCTCTCGTAGTGAAAGCATCTCTTGCGTTACACTCATGTGTTTTCGGTGCTTTTTTTTGCTTTATTTTTGTTGTGTTTGGTTTTATGTATTGTCACACACATGCGCATGGGAGGCAGCAAGGGTAAGGGCAGTTCCGAGACATAATGGGATGTGGCAGAGTACACTGAATCTTTTTCTCCCTTGCCTGCAGACCAGTCACAGGAGATTCCACCTGGTCCTCTTGACGTCACTTCTGGGACCGAGCCAATGGAAGGAGACTTTGCCAGCTCTGGCCCTTGTGATGTCACGTTCGGGCTCGCACCAATGGCAGAAGACCTTCATGAGCCCGACCCCTTTGACTTCACTTCCTGTCTTCCCCTTTAAAAGCCTCCACCTTTTCCCTACACCCTCTGTTCTGTTTTGGACTCGGTTTTGTGCACAGAAGTGCGGTATTTATTTGATCGACTTTGGAGCCAGAAAATCAATTATACGGGTGGCCGCCCCAAACCTTTTTATGACTCTTATGTCTGGTTTTTGCCAAAGTATACAACCCTTATCTATTAACCACGGCATCCAAGAAGAGTGTGGAAGCAACAAAGACAAAGGCTGACGCATCAACAATTGATGTGAAAAAGGAACTTATCATGAAGCATGAAAGCAATACAAGGGATATAACTACTCCTCACTAAGGTACGGTAAATGCAAATTTAATTTTGTACACTATTTAGATGTTTTATTTATTGTTTTCATGGTTAATTTATTGTTTAGGGCATTTACTTGTGCTATTTCAACCTTAAATTATGTGTATTTGGTATTTAAGTTTAGAGGCTGGGAAACGCTTATTATTATTATTATTTCTAATGAGGAAAACTGATTCGGACTTCAAACAATTCAGAGTTCAAATGGCCTCTTGAAACTAATTACATTCAAAGTATGTACATTCAAAGTTGATTTTTTTTTATTAAATGTTTCTCATGTTCCCATTTTGTATTCTTGTGGGCACCAACATTTTGTGGGGCTGTTAATAGGACACGATGATCCATTGTTTGAGGCGTAGCTTCAGAAGGTGTGGGATGATTGCATTATGAACATGATGGCAGAAAAGCTGGTGTCAAAGATACAATCTTCATCTGAGATTATTGATAGTAATGCAAATGTGGTGCGTTAGTTCAAGATCTTGCAGAACTGAAAACTTTAGCATTTCCTCCTAGACTTTGAGTTTGGTTAGCATTTGGACTTTGGTGGCAGTTATTTTGACTTCCTAATTTCAACTCTTTTTTGTGGCATTTAGACTTTTGATTTATCTCCTGGTCTGTTTAAATATACTCCGTTTTCAACTTGCAGAACAAGAGGTAGGAGTCCCTTACAAGGAATGTTGCTTATTCTGCTGTCTTCTTCCCTGGCTTCTCTCCAAAGCCACTGCTGTCTTTCTGATCTTCTGCATTGCCTTCCATGTGGTTCTAATCTTCTTGCCAACCGAGAATTTGCACATAATACTAGCATAGCAGATTTTATTGGAAATCCTCAGGTAACTTGTACTTGAACAGAGACACTCTACAGTACTTTTATAAATGAATGCATCTAAGATGTAACATATTTTATTATCATCAATCCATAATTCATACTGGTTTATGTTGTGTACAATGAAATAGATAGATGCAGCTGTCTATACAGTATGTAGGTAAAAGTAAAGCATCTGAAAAACTTTGAACATGAAAAATTTTGAGATGGATTTAGCTACTGTTTGAAAGAAAATTGGCAAAAACCTTTCTCATAAATCAAAGCCCAGTTTACAAAGAACACAAGCACATAGTGTACTTTCACAGAGCCACTTAATACACAATCCACATTTGATTACAGAAGGAAAATGAAACACTCATGAATTTTACTCCTTCATAAAACTGGAGCAAGTGAGGAAAAGTGGTTATTAACTCATGCCAGACTTAAAAACATTTAATAAATCATGACTCCATAAATAACTAATGACTGAAAACTTTAAAATATGAATCAGAGAGCATCAGGTTTGTTCACAGTTGGTCATGCTAAATTGCAGTATTCATATGCACCTACCTACATCTGCCCCACTAAGTCCTCTTCCAACTGGCCAAGGCCGCATATCAATGTTTATCCCATTTATGGAAAGGCTTTGTACACAGCCCTGAAATCCACGGTTGGTCCCAGCAGCCTTTACTAGCCAGTAAGCACTGGGAGAACCACCCACATAAAAAGGAGTCCGAAAGGTGATTTTGGTATACACGCCCTTAAAAAAAAAAAAGAAAAAAGAAATGAATCTGTAAACTTCAGTTTCTTGCATTTTTCCAATTGAAATATTTAAATTAGGAGAAACAGGTTACACTTACCTAAAACTTAAAAGTGAAAGTGTTCTTACTGTTACCACGATTTTGGCATTTGTAAATAATACATCCATCCATTTCACATGTTGTGGAGACGGCAAGCCTATCTCAGCTGTCTTGGACAAAATATAGCAACCAAGCCTAGTTATGACACCAGTTCATTGCCTGACTCACTTATAGACTCACACACACACAAACAAATTCATTCACACAAGGTACATTTTAATTGCCAATTAGCTTACCCAATGCCTTTGGATTGTTAAAGGAAACAGGAGAAACCATCAAAACCTACGTAGACAGGAGGCACATGTGTAAACTCTATTCAGAGCATTAGAACATTTGAAAATATTCGACAAGAGCAGTCCATGTAACCCAACAAAGATCACCAATCCTTTTCAACCAACCTCATCAAAACCATATGAACTTGAGTTGTACACTCTACCACACTACTTGGTAATTTATTCCATGTGTCTATGGTTCTCTGTGTGAAGAAAAACATTAATGTTAATGTGAAATTTACCTTTAGCATACAAGGTATTTCCAACAGTGTCCCTGTTCTTATGAATGCTCAGAGTCCCAAAGCACACAAGTCCTGATAGTTCAAAAGATTCTCATGTTGGAGACATAGTCAAAAATGACTAGACATAAAAAGGGCCTTGAGGAATCTTTTGAAAATAAAAGATTTATTTTTGGCAAAAATGCTATGAAGCAAAAGGAAACTCTGTAGGGCACAAACGGCAAAGTAACTGTCATTCAGTCAGTCATTTTCGAACCCGCTATACCCTAATACAGGGTCACGGGGGTCTGCCAGAAGCAATAAGGCAAAAAAAAAATCCTGAAACAGTTTATCCAAAGCGAGTCAAAAAACTGAGCACAGGGTCAAAAATCCAGTAATTACCATAAGCACAGAAGAATTAGAGTGATGACTGGCAGGTGGTCTCATATGGAGGAATATTTCGGACAAAATGAAATAAATAAATAAATGTGTAAATAAATAAAAGTACTGTGAAATGTGAGCATAAATAAATAAATGTGTCATGAAATGAGAGCCTTAATAAATAAATATGTCATGAAATGAGAGCATAAATAAATAAATGTGTCACGAAATAGGTTTTTTGTTGCTTATTTATTTATTTCATTTTGTCCGTAACATTTCTGTAAACCGTCATGAAATACGGCTTGAAATAAAACTGTCACTTTCACTCGTCAAAGTTGTGAGGGTGGGCTCTAACACGCCCTCTAGTTACTGATTGGTGAATCGATAGCACAAGAATTCGTTAGAAAAATGCTTACTACTGCCGATGAAATGGATTCTGGCGAAGATATTACGTATTTCAGAGAGAGAATTGAAGATTTATCGGAAGAAATTACAATGTTGGTGGCCCTTTTAGAACTGAGTATTTGACCCTTGTTTTACGAGTATAAAGTCAGTTGCATATTCGCAGCTACTTTTTCAAACAACTGTACAGCTCTGATCAGTGGCAAAGTTGTTCATCCATCCATCCATCCATTTTCTAACCCGCTTGTTCAGTTCAAAATATTAGTTAGAGCTGCTTTGGGCATTCCATGTCAAAGTACCTAAACTAATACAGCCGTTGCAGCTTACAGATATCAAACTGGCTCATTCGCCTTGTGATCGCTTTTCTCCGATACACCATATAGATCTGCAATCTGTCGTACTTTTAAACCGCATGACAGAAGGTGTTCTATTGACTCAACTGGAATGTCAAAGGATGGACGTCTAGAGCAGGGAACTGCGTCACCAGAACTGGAGTGTAGTAGAGTCCGTTCCACCTGTTCTTCGATAATTTCAAAATCAGTTTCATCTATATCGGAGTCTAAAAGGGCCGCCAACATTGTAATTTCTTCCGATAAATCTTCAATTCTCTCTCTGAAATACGTAATATCTTCGTCAGAATCCATTTCATCGGCAGTAGTAAGCATTTTTCTAATTAATTCTTGTGCTATCGATTCACCAATCAGTAACTAGAGGGCGTGTTAGAGCCCACCCTCTCAACTTTGACGAGTGAAAGTGACAGTTTTATTTCAAGCCGTATTTCATGACAGTTTGCAGGAATGTTACGGACAAAATGAAATAAATAAATAAGCAACGAAAAACCTATTTTGTGACACATTTATTTATTTATGCTCTCATTTCATGACATATTTATTTATTAAGGCTCTCATTTCATGACACATTTATTTATTTATGCTCACATTTCACAGTACTTTTATTTATTTACGCATTTATTTATTTATTTCATTTTGTCCGAAATATTCCTCCATACTCTCAGTCCTTGGAGAACTACCCACAAAACACACGGAACATGCTACAGGCGTAGACTACAAAGCACATGAAAAATGAAACTAATATTAACATAAAACAATGACCCAAAAGTGAACAAAACATTGATAAAGCAAGGATATGAACCCCAACCAGAGGAGGAAAAAACCTGGCCAAAATATAACATCTGTGTTCTTGTTGAAATCATTTTAAAATCATAGCCTGGATCTGTTGTACTTCATAATTTTCTTTGTTTTTCGTGCTTCACGGTTTTCATAATTTTAAAAATTTCAATAATGTCAACTCTTTATTGCCATTTGCTTAAACTTAAAAGGTTAATAAATGAACTAGGCACTAGGAAATAACAAACTGACCAGCTGCTATTGGTAAAAAAGTTGTATGCTCCAGAGTCATTGAATGATGTCGGCTAAGCTGCTGATCTTAATGAAAAGTTCTCCCATTGTACTTCATTGAGAGCTGACATCACACATTATAATATATTCCATGACTAGACTATTTTTTTTTATTTTAATTTTCTACTTTAAACAAAATATGAACATGCTTGTAGCACTCAGATTTTACTGCTTGTCACTGTTTGAAACAAAGGGCACTGCGTAATTAGGAAGATAACCTTTGTTACTTTTTCATCTAGAATTTGCGTATAGTATGTTACTTTTCTAGATTAATGGTGCCTCCATTGGTGTGAGTATACTTTAATCAGTGGCATCTACCACAATGAAAAATGTTTCAAAACAAGCCAATAATGCACACAATCCAACATGAGAATGTACTATTAAAATGTATTACACAAATACAGTGCTTTAGGAAACAAGAAAACAGCAGTTCTTCTGAAAGCTCAACAACAGTATGTAACGACAGGTACAAAGTTAAAATGGTCATCAGATAGAGCAATGACACAATCTGTCATAACAATACTGAAAGGAAATAAAAAAGGTAAAAGTGCTATTTATTATTTATAAATTGCTCCTCTAAATATATGCTGTGAATGCAGGCCAGAGTGGGACCAGGGCTAAAGGCAATAATATCAAAATGGGTTGTTGTTGCTAGGTGGTGTTATAGCTCAGAATTGTATAAAATGGGAGAATGTGATTTCTCTATCCAATTGATGGCAGCACAGTGACATTGCGATATATGCAGCATTGCTGCCCATTGGAAAGGCTGGGGGTTCTCTGGTCCTTTAAAACTGCAATGGAGTAGCATCTGGGGCCTGCAAGAGAGAGCAATCAGTATAATCTATATACTGCCACAGATCCTCTATATAACGTTAAAAGTTCTTACCATGATTTACCTGGAAATACTATATGGCCCAGACTTACAGTAAAAGCCTGCTCTGGCCAGTTTTATTTTGAGTGTGCTTTGGGAAGAGAGAAGATGATAAGATTTCCATAGGCAGGATGAAGAGAGGCCTGGGAACTGAAAATGGAGAGTATAGGGTGAATAATGCATTGGGGAAGAGCATTAGACTCTCCACTGGTTAGTCAGAGGTGTACACATATGCCCAGAGGGGCCTTTTTCCTTTTGTAGTTATTATGAAACGTTGAGTGTTCCCGAGTTATCTTTCCTTAGTGTTGATATATTTGGTGTGGCCAGTAGGAGGTGCCACTGAGTCCCAAACCCCACACACAACCACACACAGACAGTCCCGGTTCAAGTAATCTAAATACTACCTCTCCACCAATCTCATTTCTCAGTCACAGTACAACACCATACAATCCTTTCTTTTCTTTCCTTTTCATTTTATCACTCACTCCATCACACCTCCAGGCAAAAGCTGTCCTCCACTACCTGACTCCAACTCCACAAATGAATACCGGTGGCTCCTTTAATACTGATGTCAGGGCATTACAAGGAGGAAGCACTCCTGGGTTCGGCAGGAGCTTCTCAAAGTAGGGACAGTCCTCCCTTGTAGCTTCCCTTGGCTGCACATAGGGAAGACAGTAGGACAACTCCCAGCATGCCCTGTGGGAGAATGAATAGGCATAGCAGCACTCTGGGGAGGCTGCCTCCCTATGTCCAGCCACGTTCTTGACCTCCCTGCCAGTTAAGTAGATGGAGTTCATCCCGGCTGGGACTCCTGTCTGTCACCACCATCGGTAACAGTGGTTAATGAATTGCACATTTTCTATAATGTTAGTCTCCTAAACAAGGATTCTGGGTTTAAGGTTGACTTGACAGCACTCCTATGGTTTATAGTGCACAAAGCATGTTAATATTTAGCCATTTACTGTAGCTGGAAAATTGTCAGGATTAGGGAATAAAAGAGCAGAAAATGAAAATGTGGTTAAAAAAACAGGCCATGGTGACTACCAAGTGTACACTAAACCAAGTCATCAAAACCAAAACCCTAAAGTAAGTCATTGTAAAAATTCCAGGACAAAAGGTCTAGAACCAGAAAACTAATTTCGCAAAAAGATTTATTTAAGTACCCACAAAATTGGATGCCAAGATATACCCAGCCCTAGCTTATGAATTGTCTCATGGATGACATCAACATGTGTGCCTTCTGGGACTGCACCCTTTGCAAAAGACCATCACAACACGGCAAAGGGGCCCAAAGAAAACAAAAGGGTGTTATGGAACAACAAAATCAAGAATAAGGAAAGAACAACAAAATATGTCAGGTTGTTCTTTCCTAGAGCAAAAAAGATCATAAAAAATATGATAAATAACAGTAATTAATAAAAACTGCTGTAGGTCTGAGTTGTTACTCCTGTTTTTTGCAACTTATAAACTAAAAAAAAACACTTCTGCTTTAATGTTTTTAATCAAAGTAACAGACAACTAAACACAAAGCTAATAACTATGACTCAAGCAGGTATCTGTGCTCACAGTTTCCTGTTACCTCCTGATGATGTTGTTTATTGACCACTTGGGAAACGATTCAGTTCTTGTCAACTTGGCTTTCAGCACTGTAACGTCGAACAATATACATGATCACCACTCCAGTCGTAACCTACTGCATTTACTGCTGGCCTTTACTTGCTGTTGTGGAACCCTAACAGCCTGTGTATGTCCTCTGTACTTTCCCATCTTTGTGTCAACTCTGGAATTGTGGAGAGGCATGAGGTGCAAAACTAACTGCAGCATCAATCTGCACAAACAAACTTCTCTGTCAGTCTTAGAACAATCTTAGAACTCGCTTCTGACAGATCCTGCTGCTTTCTATAAACTTGGACTGCCAGTTTACTCTTTTACCAGGAATCCCATTTTTTTCTATCAGGTATCTCATGACAGGACTCCCTGCTAACTCCTCCCTTGAAACTGATGGCAGCTTCTCTTCTGAAGAAGTAATAAGCTGGGTAAGTTCTTGTCCAGTAAATTAATTCTTAAATAACTTCAAACATTTCAGTGGGTTACATATTTATATTTTTTATTTATGTTGTTTCATTTTGAATGTAATAATTTAAATGTTAATGGGCTGTAATATTGAAGTTTGACACTGGGATTAATTATCTATCTATCTATCTATCATGGACCATCAGGGGGTGTAGAGCTTCCCAAACCTGGACACAACAGACACACAGCCCAGTCTTGCCACAAAGCACAGGTTTTTTAAGTGGGAAGCACTTTTCCTTTGCTCCCTACTGCACAGCACAGTACAAGCACCAAATAGCACAGATAAGAATAGTCTTCTCTTCTTCTCTTTCTTTTCTTTCTCTCTGTTTGCCTCCACTCCTCCTCGGCAAGCTTTGTAGTCCACCTCCCAACTCTGGCTCTAACCCTTTTATAGGGTACCTGTTAGTGCTGTAGGTGTCCAGTGATCTTCTTCCGGCAGCACTTCCATGTGTGTCAGAGGCTCAATGTAGTAGGGCTGTGCAGGCTCTACAGCACCTCCCACTGGCGGTACCCACAGAACTCAACAGAGTTGTAGCAAACTCCAGCTCCCAGCATGCCCTGTGAGAATCCATGGTGCTGTAGCAACCAAGAGAGGCTGCCCTGTTTCCTCCCAGGGGAGATAAAGCCTTGAAAACACTCTCTCCCCCAGCCCATTCATTACACACGCATTCTGGCCGGGCAAGGTGCCCGGCTGTCCAACACACTATCTATCTATCTATCTATCTATCTATCTATCTATCTATCTATCTATCTATCTATCTATCTATCTAAAAAGAATCTAACCTGTCTGTAAAATATCATAGATTAAAAATGTTTCACAAATTTATTTCTTTCCCAAATGAGAGAAACAGACTAACAAAAGAATTTTAAACAAAGCTAAAATGAAGCAATGTTTTAAAAAATGATGTTTATTTGCAAAAATAAAAGTGCAATTTTCTTTTTTTATAGGTTTTGACACAACTCTTATTCTTTTTCTATTCACAAAGCAGCTGCCTCACTTACGATTTCTTCACTTTTTGGCTACTTGTAAACATTTCACATCTGAGCTGACTGCTCACATGTATCTTGCATTTTGATAAAACTTGCATTTTTCTAAAGTTTACTTGTGTGAAGAAGTCGATAACCCCTCAAACGTAACAGGAGAGAGGTAATAAGATTAAATAGGTTGAAGCCTAAAGAATCACCAGGACCTGACTGCTTTGGCACATACAGCCGTGCTTGAAAGTTTGTGAACCCTTTAGAATTTTCTATATTTCTACATAAATATGACCTAAAACATTTATCAGATTTTCACTCAAGTCCTAAAAGTAGATAAAGAGAAACAAGTTAAACAAATGAGACAAAAATATTATACTTGGTCATTTATTTATTAAGGAAAATGATCAAATATTACATATTTGTGAGTGCCAAAAGTATGTGAACCTTTGCTTTCAGTATCTGGTGTGACCCCCCTTTGCAGCAATAACTGCAAACTAAACATTTCCGGTAACTTTTGATCATTCCTGCACACCAGCTTGGAGGAATTTTAGCCCATTCCTCCGTACAGAACAGCTTCAACTCTGGGATGTTGGTGGGTTTCCTCACATGAACTGCTCGCTTCAGGTCCTTCCACAACATTTCGATTGGATTAAGGTCAGGACTTTGACTTGGCCATTCCAAAACATTAACTTTATTTTTCTTTAACCATTCTTTGGTAGAACGACTTGTGTGCTTAGGGTCGTTGTCTTGCTGCATGACCCACCTTCTCTTGAGATTCAGTTCATGGACAGATGTCCTGACATTTTCCTTTAGAATTCTCTGATATAATTCAGAATTCATTGTTCCATCAATGAAGGCAAGCCGTCCTGGCCCACATGCAGCAAAACAGGCCCAAACCATGATACTATTACCACCATGTTTCACAGATGGGATAAGGTTCTTATGCTGGAATGCAGTGTTTTCCTTTCTCCAAACATAACGCTTTTCATTTAAACCAAAAAGTTCTATTTTGGTCTCATCCGTCCACAAAACATTCTTCCAATAGCCTTCTGGTTTGTCCACGTGATCTTTAGCAAACTGCAGACGAGCAGCAATGTTTTTTGGAGAGCAGTGGCTTTCTCCTTGCAACCCTGCCATGCACACCATTGTTGTTCAGTGTTCTTCTGATGGTGGACTCATGAACATTAGCCAATGTGAGAGAGGCCTTCAGTTGCTTAGAAGTTACCCTGGGGTCCTTTGTGACCTCGTCGCCTATTACACGCCTTGCTCTTGGAGTGATCTTTGTTGGTCGACCACTCCTGGGGAGAGTAACAATGGTCTTGAATTTCCTCCATTTGTACACAATCTGTCTGACTGTGGATTGGTGGAGTCCAAACTCTTTAGAGATGGTTTTGTAACCTTTTCCAGCCTGATGAGCATCAACAACTCTTTTTCTGAGGTCCTCAGAACTCTCCTTTGTTCGTGCCATGATACATGTCCACAAACATGTGTTGTGAAGAGCAGACTTTGATAGATCCCTGTTCTTTAAATAACACAGAGTGCCCACTCACACCTGATTGTCATCCCATTGATTGAAAACACCTGACTCTAATTTCACCTTCAAACTAACTGCTAATCCTAGAGGTTCACATACTTTTGCCACTCACAAATATGTATCATTCAATCATTTTCCTCAATAAATAAATGACCAAGTATAATATTTTTGTCTCATTTGTTTAACTGGTTTCTTTTTATCTACTTTTAGGACTTGAGTGAAAATCTGATGATATTTTAGGTCATATTTATGCAGAAATACAGAAAATTCTAAAGGGTTGTATTACAAATGCTAAACAGATTTTTACAAATATGCTGAAATTCTATGACAAAACTATAAAAGTACACAGTAAAAGAGATGCATATGATATTATTTATCTCGATATTTCAGAAGCTTAGTGTCCAAAATAAAAGAAGCTGGATTTCAAGGTGCTGTGCATAGGTAGGTCCAAACTTGGCTCAAACTCAGGAAGCAAAGCATTATGGTGAGGTAAACTTTTTCAAATATAGGTGATGTAAAATGTGATGTTTCTCAGGGATCAATGACAATAGGCAAAAATGGAGACTAATGTCTGTGTTTTTAAATGCAAACATAGTAGTGTGGATGTAGCCTAAGTTATTAGTCAGGCCTCACCTGGAGTACTGGTTTTGTATTATCTTTCAAGCATTATTGTGTAAATATTATTATTAGTTTTGGTCACCATAATACAAAAAAACACTACTCTAAAGATGGTCCAGAAGAGAGTGTGAAAGGAAAAATAACTGCTTGCAAGCTACTAAGGATAAAAACTGACAAAGCTGTATTGCTAGAACGGCAAGTTATTCATACAGGCGTCTGTCATAAGACAGTGTGCAGTAAGCTGACCAAGGACAACCTCCTCTTTAGGATACCAACGTTCACTTTAAAATGAACTCTTCAACAAGAAAATGGCGATATGGTTGGAATCATGTTTAGAACAGATTTTGCAAAAGGTTTGTCTCCACACAAAAAACCATTAGCATATGGAATCCTTCTATATAAAAGCGGTCGGGATTGTCCTTCCGTCCCGTCAGTGCTACACAGGTGCAGAGTTTCACACACGCCCTGTCCATTTTGCAATGCACGATGGGATTTGTAGTTTCGTTTTTCCGGGTAAAAGATGATTTTCGACTCCAGACCGTGTGATATCTTCTTCTTCTTTCTTACTATATAAAAGCGTTAGGGATTGTCCTTCCGTCCCATGAGTGGAAAGCGTAGCGGTATTCCGCTTATCACAGACTTGCAGCTTGCGGTACTAAGCAACATGATGTGAGCAGAGTTCTGGTGCTCCCATCGTTACCTTGCTTTTGTGCGCGATGCGCTGGAAAAATAGACAAAATTATGTCTCTGGAAATAATTAATGTTGATGGAGTACAAATGTCTCACCGCGTAGTAAATATCAGGGGGGTTCAAAAGGGCGACCTCAATATAGAAAAAAAGTTTCAATTTCATCACAAAAATAACAGAAACTACGAGTATTAAAGTAATACCGCTCAAATGCAATATAACCAAATTAATGAGTTTGTATAAAATATCAAATTGATCTACATATTCAATTGCCTTAAGAAGTGGTCAACTTAAAAGTCGGGTCAGCCTAGTAAATTAAATAAAAAGTGGTGTGCTGGAGACTTAAACTTTAAAGACCTTCAAATCTCAGCTTGATATTTTATTTTTATTTATTTTATTTTAAAAAAATCTAGGTGAATGGAATCAAAAAGCTTCTAAACCTGAATGTCCTGATCTCTTTTAATCATTTTTCTGATGTTCTTATTACTGGGCGGTCCCGTGGCCTGGAACCCCTGCAGATTAAATTTTTTTTTTCTCCAGTTGTCTGGAGTTTTTTTTTTTTGTTTGTTTTTTCTGTCCACCCTGGTCATCGGACCTTACTCCTTTTCTATGTTAACTAATGTCTTATTTTAATTTCTTATTTCTTCATTATGTAAAGCACTTTGAGCCACTTTTTGTATGAAAATGTGCTATATAAATAAATGTTGTTGTTGTTGTACTATGCACTTTATATCAATGTTATAGCCTAACTTGAATTTGAAGTATCGTACATATTTAGGCATCCAGACTGCAGACTAATGAATCATTTCTAGGATTTGAACCTGCAGCCTTCTGAAATCAATGCCAGCAGGTTAAGCATTAATCTACACTGTCAAAAATCACTCTCCAGTGGTGCTAAGGCCTGACTTACTGGCACATTTAAGGGCATACAAGGTAAGTTTTATATATTAAGGGCAGGATTCATACAAAGGAGAGGAGGGCAGGTTAAAACAAAAACTGAAGCACATTTTGATCCAATCTTCTTAAACTTCTTATCGGTATTTTTTTCTCCAGGACCTCAACTACTGTACATTCTGTTCAGAACAGCGGAAATAAAATTAATTTATGGAAGACCCTTACTGTGCTTTGTAAGCATCTTCTTTTAACCTAAACTGTCCTTAAAAGTGAATGAAATCAACAGACCAAATAGAGGTGTCAATCAGTTTAATTCCTTGAAGACAAGGAATTAATTAAATATCAGGCACCCCTTGTTCTTGTTCTTTGCAACTTAAATGAATGTTTAAAAGTTATTTTAAAGGCTACAGTTGTAATGCCATTCCCAGAGCCCCCCCCCAACCCCAACCTCCTCCTGTCTTTCTTACTATGTTTTCTTATTCCATCATCTGTCAGTTTACCTGAGATTTGCCGGTCACGGGGGTGTCATTGTCTAGACGTAGCCATCCATTTAATCCATCTCTGGAAATGGTAACGCTGTGCCAACTTCTCAGCTTGATTTTGCTTTCACTGATGATGATGGCTGCTCCAGTGCCACAATTAAACCTACCAGGAGAGTAAAGCCACATAATTGAAATGCTGAGCAGGTATATACTAGGCACTAATATATGCTGTATGTTTGGATAAGTATTGGCTGTGGAGTAAATCAGAAGTAAAAATATAGCTCTCAGCAGTGCACTGAACAAAATTTATGCTGTTAAAGCTTCTACAGTCCCTTCTTTGGAGAAGTTGTAAAGTTTATACCAACACATCATTTTCTAATATGCATGAAGTTCAAACTTGCCATTTTTCACTCCAAACATTTTGAATCAGCTTATATTTGGTTTAAATGTGACAAATGTGAATGTGAACAAGAAGTGGGGTGCAGGTAGAGTATCACTTTTTTTTTTTCTTTCATTTTTTTCCAAGTTACATAGTAGTCAGTTCCACACACACATACACAAGAAAGATGAAAAGAAAGAGCAATATATTGCAATGCTTAAAATAAATAAATAAATAAATCCCTACTGCATACTGGGAATGCCTTTATACTTATTTCACCCTAAGTATTGCTTTGGGTAGGTCACTTGTAGTCCATTTTCATTTAAAAACACACATTCTTACCTCTGCTAAGGCTCCACTGTTCACAATGTAATCTGCATTTTTAAGGCCTGCCAGTGTCTTGGTCAGTTATAAATGGCCTGTTTCAGGATAAACCATGCCGATTGTTATTTCTCATGTAATTGGGAAGGGAAATGGGATATCCCAGAAAATGACAGTCCTGCTACCTCTCATGAAGGATTAGTTTTGTTTCAATATTTCTTGCATAGTGCAAGCTACCTTGAATGCCAAATCTTGCTTACATTAATTTCTGGAAGGTATTTTTAGATCATGGGATAATCAGATATTGCAATTATGCATTTTTACCTGCATGATGGTACATGTAAGTGCCCTTTTCCCTATTAACACCAAAGAGTACAAAAGAGACAGAGCACTCTATCTAATGCAACTGTGCAACTACTGTTACAATCCTGCCACACACAGGCTCAAAAATGAGTGCAGACCTCAAAACAAAAGCAGTCCAGGCTTTCACCCACATCTGGCTCCCCAGAGTGTGTCTCACTACAGGCAGCATAAACCCAACTCAAAAGGCAGGCTTCAAATCTGCACAGGGCCAAAAAAATGAGATGCAGGATTTTAAACAAAATGATAAATATCTGCAAAGTGAAGGGAGGAAAACATCTGGCTTGAATGCAACTTTAAATTTAAAGGATTCAAATGGATTGCAAAAATTAAAGCAGGAGCAAATAAATGGGTTTTGCCTAAAATGTAACACCTAAATTCAAATAAATCCAATAATCACTAATTAATAACACTGCCTTCACACAAGAACTAGGGATGAAAAACCAGGAAATCCAAAAATAGCGTAATCAAAATAATTAGGAACAATTCTTGATGCCAAAGCAGCCATTTATTCAGGCGATTCTCCTGAAATAGCAGTGGCAGTGGATTCCCAGCTGCAGCATTAAGTATCCCTTTTCTTGGCTCAACATACAAGACATAAGAAATAAGGCACAATGAACAAGACACTAAAGAACAAACAATCATAAATACAAAGATGATCGATGAACAAAATGTTCATTAAATCATACAACAGGAAATCAGTAATATTTACACAATAATACTTGAAAGATAACCAACCAACCAACCATTTCCCAACCCGCTGAATCCGAACACAGGATCACGGTGGTCTCCTTGAGCCAATCCCAGCCAACACAGGGCACAGGGCACAAGGCAGGAACCAATCCCGGGCAGGGTGCCAACCCACCGCAGTTGAAAGATAACACAAATTTTAAATACATGAAAACCACATTTGAGGCATGAATAAATCCCTGGCTGAGCAAGGCCAAAGACAAAGGTAAGGGCTCACTTGGACATGCAATCTTTAACTGTGGAGTTTTTATCTATGTGGCAATTATTTTACTGATTCACTGGTGCAGCCAAATTGTAATCTCCTCAGTAAATACTGTAGATGTGAAGATCTAGATGGACTGAACACTTATGCAAGCAACATTTTTTTATGTTTTAACTCTTGTTCTAAGATAAAACAATGACATAAAATAATTTCCCTTTTTATCTTTTAACTCTTATTATAACATAAAACAATGGCATGAAATAATGTTGAGCTTTAATACTTTGAAACAAAAATATTATAAAGGAGAAAATTTCAGCATAGGATTTGTAATTCTGTATTATAAGAGAATTGATGAAAAGCCTGAGTACTTTTTCAAACCAGCCTATAAAGATTTGTATGTTAATTACAATAGATATATTTTTATTTTTAAATGTGGGTCTTAAGGCAGGGGCACAGTAATGAAGTATTTAGTTCTACTATCTGATAACTTTAGGTAAAAAGGTTTTTATTGGAACAAGGACAGTAAATACAGAAAGTATTCAGGCCCATTCAATATCTACAAAATTTACTGTGTTGTAGAATTAATTTAAAATGGAAAAAACTGCCATTAATGCCCATCAATCTACACTCAATAATCCACAATTACAAAGTGAAAACGTGTTTTCAGAAAGATTTAAACATTTCTTAAAAATCACAAACTGAAATCTCTCATGTATATAAGTATTTAGACCCTTTGCTGTAGCACTCCAAATTGTGGTCAGGTGGATCCTGTTTGCTTTAATTCTCCTTGAGATGTGTCTAGAACTTGATTGAAGTCCATCTGTGGCAAACTGAATTGACTGGACATAATTTAGAAAGACACACTCCTGTGTATATAAGGTCCCACAATTCACACTGCATATTAAGACAAAAAACAAGCCATGAAGCCCAAGGAATTATCTGCACATCTCTATAAAGAAATTGTGGTGAGGCATAGACCAGGGCAAGAGTATCAAACCATTTCTAAAGCTTTGAGTGTTCCCAGCAACACAATGACCTCATTATTTTTGAAATAGAAGACATTTGTAACCACAAGAATTCTTCCTTGAGTTGGCTGTCCAGTCAAACTGAGCAACCAGGTAAGAAGGACCTCTCTAGGAGGTGACCAAGAACCCAAAAATCACTTTAACAGGGCTTCAGATGTCCTCCACTGAGATGGAAGAACCTGTTCAGGGAAAACCATCTCAGTAGCATTCTATTAATCAGGGGTTTATAGTAGAGTCATTAGATGAAAACACTCTTGAATAAAAGGCATGTGTCACCATTTAAAAGACTCTGAGAGTATGAGGAAAAAGATTCTCTGGTTTGATAAAACTAAAAAAAAAAAATACTCTTTGGTCAGAACCCTAAGTAATTTGTCTAGCGAAGACCAGGCACTCCTCATAGATAGATAGATAGATCCCCTGCCTAATACCTTCCCTACAGTGAAGCATGGTGATGGCAGCATCATGCTATGATGGTGCTTTTCAGCAGCTGGCACTATTAGACTGGTTAGAATTCAATGAAGGATGAATGCAACCAAATATGAAGAGGTCCTTGAAGAAAACCTGTTCCAGGGTGCACGTGACCTCAGAATGGGACAACGTTCACCTTTCAGCACGAGAATGACCTGAAGCATACAGCCAAGGCAATACTAGAGTGGCTTCAGGATATGTCTCTGACTGTCCTTGAGTTTCCCAGCCAAAGCCCAGACTTAAATCCTATAGAACATCTGTGGAGAGATCAGAAGATGGCAGTTTACAGTCACTTCCCTTTCAATCTAATGGAGGTTGAAAGGATCTGCTGGGAAGAAATGGATAAAGTGCCCAGTTACATATGTGTAAAGCTTGAAGAGACTTAACCAGAAAGAGTCAAACCTGTAATTCCTTCCAAAGGTGTTTCTACAGAGTACTGAGTTAAAAGTCTGAATACTTACTGTATGTGAATGAGATATTTCCGTTTTTGACTTTGAATACATTTACAAACCTTTCCTAAAACATGTTTTCACTTCATCATTATGGGTTATCGAGTCTAGAATGATAGGCAAAAATGACAAATTTCTCCATTTAAAGTTAAGTGTACAATACAATAAAGTGTACAGAAAGTGAAGTATCCATTGTAACTGTCTTTAAAGTCTTAGCTTTATGTCTACAGAGGCTTTCTCTGTGCTTCCTGTTATGCTTCAAAGAATTGCATGTTAAGTGAATTGACAACTCCAAGTTGGCACTAGATATGTGCACAATTATGTGGAATGGAGTGAATGAATGCATGGAGAGATAGATCAGGATTGTAGAGCTACTAGGTGTGTTAATAACAATAAATAGTAAAATTATGCAAAGAACAACTGGTAGTAACATAGAAAACAAAGCTCCTATATACAGTAAACCCATGAAAAAATAAATCTGTGCAGTCCATTGCTACAGTATGTCAAAGTCTGTCTAATGTGGTATACTGGTTACAAAGCTGTTCACTAAATATTCGGTAGTGTGCTACAATGCAGGCTTGTCTCCATGATTATAACATACGTAGCAGTTATATCACTGGGTCTTTCCCTAGTGACTCAGATGTCCTCTTTTCAGGTCAGGTGGGTGAACATGTCCAAAGTAGTAGTGACCGATAAGTGATCTATATTGCTATTAAATCACCCTACCTGAACTGCAGTTTTCCACGAATGATAGCAAGTGAAATAAAGTCTCCACGGCCATGTTCATTCTCGCCACAGTACAGAAGTAAACCATCTTCTGTTTCTGCCTGTACAGATCAGTGTAAAAAAGAAGCAGTCAGCAATTCCATAATATGCAGCTTATGTAATCTTCTCTAATTATGGCATTTTGAAGATATAGATGTTAATTTACAGGAAAGGGAAAGTTTGTTTCTTTTACAAAATAAAAAAGGTTCCAAAGGAGACCAAGTGTTACATGCCCAGCAAAACAGAAAAACACTCACCTTAAATTCAAGGGTTATTTGGAATGACTGGTAGGAGTTCTTAAGAGGTTCAAAGGTCATATGGGAATACCCAAAAAATCTGGGATACTGGATAGAAACATCTAAATAACAACAAAGTGTGTGTTAGAAAAGAAAATAATCAAATGAAGCATAACAGAATATGATGATAATATGATAATGGATATCTTAGGAGACCATACTTATGCCTATCTTAAAACGAGAAAGGAAAAAGCTAGAAAGTGCTTTGATATTCACTGCTTAATATGAGTTCATACTGATTTCATTTTACAAAATTAAACATAGCACAACAAAAAGAAAATACAGTGCTTTGAAGGGACGCACTCGTCATAGCGCTAAAATTAAGTACTGACATTAATCAACTTTTCAGGTACTGCTTATCAATGATTTGTAACCTTTATCAGTCATCATTATTACTATGATTTCCTATCAACACCACATAAACAAAAGACCAAAAGAAGAACTACTTCAAACAGTTGGCAAGTTCAAGTGCCAGTTCTCATCAGGCTGAACAGTATTAGTGCACAGCAGTGACTTTTTCACACTGTAAACCTCAATACCTCAGAACCCCCCTAGAACTCACCTACAATGTTCCAACAGTAATATCAGCATGCAGTCTGCAGCAGAACTAGAGCCACAAAGTCTCACAGATGGAGACTTCAGTCAGCAGCACAGCACAAGTAGCCCACTCAGTTCAAATATACAACTAGCATGATGAAGCTAACTTTTTGTTCATGGCTTCTCAGCATTAAAGGGATTCCAAATTGATTGTAGACTTAATTTATGAGGATGTCTTCTAAGAGTAAACGTGTGTGCTATTTACAACAATGTGTTTAGTCTAGTATTTTCTAAAAGTAACACATGAGTCAGCTTAGTTTTCTCCAGCCTACACTGTAATTGGTGAGTGGATTTGATGGCTGGTAGCAGTTTGACAACAGACTCATAGGGCTAAAGAAAGTCTAAGGTCTAAGAACTCAAAATTCATGATTTGGAGTTTTGCATATATATTTCAGTTCTGGCCTTATTTTTTTGTCCATCTGTTCATTTTCACTTTCTGAATATTTATTGTCATATGTATTAAACAGACAGATGTGCTCGATATATAATTTTGAGTTGGATAATTGTATGCTTTGCACATATGGAGCTCAAGTGAATTCTCTGCATTGCTACTTTCCACTCCTTTTCTGATATATTAATTGAGAGATCTTTTTCCCAGTGTCCTCTTGGATCTTTGAAAGGGAGGGATTGTAAAATGATTTTATATATTGTAGAGATGGTGTCTAAGTCCTTGAGATTGAGAAATATTTTTTCCAGCATGGATGAGGGTGCAAGATGAGGAAAATCTGGAAGGTTCTGTTTAACAAAGTTCTTGATTTGAAGATAGTGAAAGAAATGTGTAGCTGGAATGTTAAATTTGGAATGTAATTGTTCACAGGATGCAAAGACGTTGTCTATATAAAGATCTCTAAGCAAATTAATTCCAAATTTTTTCCAGATATTAAAAACTGCGTATGTTTGTGAAGGTTGAAAGAGGTGGTTCTCTTGCAGGGGTGCCACAGATAGAAGCTTCTCCGTCTTAAAATGCTTTCTACATTGGTTCCAGATTTTAAGTTAGTGGAGCACAATTGGGTTATTAGTGTATTGCCGATAACGTGCGTTTATTGGAGCACAGAGCAAGGAATACAAAGAAGTACTGCAGGATTTTACTTCTATTGCGGTCCAAGCCTGTGTATGCTCTTCTATTTGTGTCCAGGTTCTTATCGCCTGTATATTTGATGCCCAGTAATAAAACTGGAAGTTAGGTAGAGCCATGCCGCCTTCTGCCGTTTGTCTTTGTAGGGTCGCTCTTCTGATACGTGGATGTTTTGAATTCCAAATAAATGAGATTACTGTTGAATTGAATTGCCTAAAGAATGATTTATTAATGTATATTGGAATGTTTTGAAATAAAAAAAGGAGCTTAGGAAGAATATTCATCTTAACAGTTGTGAACGTTAGGGGGCGCTCTCGCTCCCTTGAACCCCTGTCCACGACTCCAGACACCAGATAAAAGTCCTCAAGTTGACTTTATTTTCTTGCCACAGTGCACAAAGCACACTCTCCTCCACAATACTCATAAAACTCACAATAATAAACAAATAAACCAATCCTCCACTCCCAGACGCGTTGCCCTCCTACCACCCAGCTCAGCTCGTTGTCTGGGAGTTCCCATAGTCCTTTTATAATCCCTGACCCGGAAGTGTTTCTGCCCAATAGTCCACAAGTCCTTTTCCCTTCCGGGTCAGGGTAAATCGTCCCTTTCTTCAACCCGGAAGTCCGTCGCTCTTCCTGTGACGAACCTCCGGGTCATAGGGCACGAAGAAGCCCTCGGTCCTCCCTGCAGCTCCCTCCTGTGGCCCCCACGGCATCCAGCAGGGCTTTGCATAAAAACTCCAATGTCCATGATGCCCTGCTGGTCTTCTGGGGACCTCCACGCTGCAAGGAGGGCTCCACCTGGCGGCTTGGGGGTATTGGCCAGGATAAATGGCCGGCCATCCATTACACAGTGTTAATTCTTCCAGCTAGTGTGAGATGAAGGGTTGACCATCTATGCAAGTCTTTTTTAATTTTATCCATGCAGACGGAGAAATTTTGTTGATAAAGAGCTTTATGTTTACTTGTGATGTTTACCCCGAGGTATTTAAACTGTTCTGCAATAATAAAAGGTAGGGTGTCTAATCTAATATTATATGTTTGAGAATTCACTGGAAAGAGTACACTTTTATTCCTCCTGACAAAAATGTTAGATGTTCTTTGTAGTTTTGAGGTTACTGAACATAGATTTTGAGAGTTGAAGGTTTCATAGGAAAAAAACACTATTTTAGAGAAATAAATTATTTATTTTTAAAATCAATTATTTTAACTTGGGGGGAAAAATACAAATTACACATATATTAAAAATAATAAAAATAAAAGAATCTATCAGAGAGTTGAGGTGCTACTGAACCTCAGGAATGAAATTCAGGGTTAAGCTCACTAGCAAGATTTCTCTACTCCTATCACAAATGTGTAATCCCTGGAACTTTACAGTAGTTGTCTCATTAAAGAAGGGGTGTGTATCTTGTACTGTTTGCTGACCTGCTATTTGGTCAAGATTATGGATGGATCAACGCAACTTTGCAATTTTCTGTGAAAATCATTTAAACAACAAAATTCTCTCTTCTGGACAATAAAAAGTTATCTTCTAACCTACAAAAAAACAAATTCCTCTCTATTCTGAAGAAATAAGATGAATACTGATTAAGAGCAAACAATGTGCAACATCCACCTGAACTAACATTAAGAATAAGAAAGACTAGTATTTATATTTCAGATAATAATCTGAGCATGAAAAATACATACACCATAAAACAATCATAACTTATTTTTTCAAAACTGTGTTTTTAACTGTATCTGAAATCTCATGAAGACGGTTTGTGGTAGAGAAAATCCAATGCTCACCTAAATCTATAAAGTACATCAGTTTTTTGTGCAGAAGGATTTTGGTGCTGACCAGTGTAATTAAGTTTCAGTTGGCTAATATAGTATACACAAAGCAAAAAAGACACGCTCAAAATGTAATTAGTTCCATTGCCAATACTATACTGAGATGTCCAGCCTATATACAGTAGGCCGGATTCCATAACTATTGTTTGGCGAAGTATCGTTAACCTAAAAGCAAAAAAACTGTAAATAATTGTGACATATTCCAGAAAGATGTGTATTTTTCAAGAAAGATAATGCCATCCCAGCTGGAGTTGATCCTTTCAGTTATCTTGAAGCATGAAAATAAAATTGCCTGTCTGGTTAATAATTGTACCATCCACATTACAGTCCTGTAGTCTTAATCTGCAGGCTACTTCTTCATCTTCTTCATCCTGCCCTCTTCAAATTTTCCTACTTTTCTGTGGGGCTGGTGTGGTAAATCAACTTTCTCCATACATCTCAATCAGGCACCTCCATGCCAGTCAAGCCCTTTTCTTTCAGATCTTCCTTCACTTTACTCATCCACCTGTTCTTTGGCCTCCCTTGCTTTCTCTTCACCTGTAGTTCCATTCCCATCACTCTTTTGCTCACGTATTCATTGTCTCTCCTCATCACATGTCCATACCATATGATCTTTCCCACTTTTGTTGTATCCCTGACTGATTCTTGTCTTATTCTGTCGTTTTTTGTAACTCCACACGTTCATCTCAACATTCTCACTTCTGCCACATCTACCTTCTTCTCCTGAGCTCCCTTTACCACTCATGTTTCGGCTCCATACGTCATTGCTGGCCTTATCACTGTCTTAAAAAGCTTTACTTATTATCTACCTATATCTTTCCATTGATTGCTTGCCAAAAACATATGAAGTAGAATCTCATCTTTTACAGCAGAATAAATTATAAACAAAAACTTCAGCCAACCAATGCAAATTTAGAGAAGACCTCAACCTAACATAAAAACAGGTTATTATTAAAACACATTTTAAAAATAAACCCAGCTCCTTGTATAACAAACCACATAAAATATTTGCTGAAAAAGTTTGTAAAGCAATTAATGTTATTCTAGTTAATGAAGTTATTGTATGCATAGTGCAAGACCAAACTCAGTATACTTGGCTTAGTAATACAGACAAGGCCAGACAAGTGTTTTTTATTTTTCCATAATTATGTAATACCAGCCAGGAAATTTTTAATTATGGTATATCTATTACTTTATGTGCCAATGACTTGCCATAAGAAAACAGCAAATAGCAAGTTCCCTTACAGTACATGCAGTAGGTTAATAAGATCCTTATGAGACCCCCAATCAGAAATCAGTTCAGCAGGACTGAGCCCACTGACTTGACCCAATGTGTCAAGAGGGTCAAAAAAAATAACATGGGGAAGATGATCAGAGTAACTGTGTTCATTGTGCAGGCCAGCTCCAATAAAAAAGAATGATATATTATTTGGTAAAAAGAAATCATTGTCTAACTTTTTGTGAACTACAAACAAAAGCTTTTATTTAACTATTTAAACCAGAAAAATGCATATAACATTTCCATTGTATACCAAGACAATGATGTCTCTCAGGCAGCTTTGAGCTGAAACTAAGTAAGTACAATTAATGGACCACTTTATACTGACGCTTGAATGGAAGAAGAACAGATCCAAGTTTCATACATGTACATACCAGCTTGCTATTAGGGTAATTCTGGAAATATGAATATATTTAGGGGTTAATGCTTAATTTGAGAGATGAGCTATTAAAATAGTAATAAAAATATGTTTTTACATATATCACACTTTTTAAAAATGAATGCTAACAAAGTCCTGCACAACAACAATAATAAAACAATCATATACTTTAAACAAAAGATAAAACAAATTACTTATTAATTTTAATTTTAAAATTGCAATAGTACTGCAATAGACTTTTTATTTCACTGTACTGTATATCTTTGTTAATATATCCAGGTATTTAGAACGTTCTTCAAACTTGCTTACTCATTTGTACCATGCGTTTGATTTCCTTATGATGAAAACAGCATTGGTCAGTAAAGTAATCTGCTCATAGTACCTCAAGATGTTGCATATTTAATTCAAATCTCACTCTCCCTTATTTATCACTATATGAACCTACATATAAAAGGATAAAGATAACATTTGCATATAGATAAAAGGATTTTTTATCTGATCCTGTATATGTGCTTTTAATTGTCAGTAATACAGTCAATCCTCAATATAATGAGTTTAACTTTTGCAATTTAAAGCAATCAAATGATTTTATTTGCACCCTCATTTTTACTTTTGCATTGGCAACCACACATATTCACAGGATTTGCAACCATGCACAGTAGAGAAAAAATGAGAGGCACAATGCACAGACGTTTGGGGAGTAGCTCGCATTCTACTAGGTACTTCAATTGTCCACTCTACCATTGTACAGTAAAGTACCCCCCATGTATTAATTTTATCTTGCATTAATGCCCCCAAAGTGTAGTGCAAGTCTTTTTTAGCTCTAAGCCCGAGTGTACAAAGTCTGTGCTGTGGTTTAGTGAGAAAATAAAGGTGGTCAATAAACCTTCTCGCTGGAATGACGACAGATGCTTTTGGCTAAAATCAGTAGGCTATAGACATTGAGGCTGCCAATTCCATCATCGATCAAAGCCTCAAGGTTAGACACCAACTCGCCTCTGCTTTGTTCCTGTACAAAATATAGGACCCTTAAGGATCTCAAACACGAAGCAGAAGTGGCTGATTGATTATTTCCAGCCGGTGCACCCTTCACAATCTCAGTGATAATGCCATTATCATTGGAATTTACAACTTTCTATGGTGTAGCGGGTGTAGTAACACAGTCTGTTCCAAATCTACTTTAGGACGGACAGAGGGGCTTTAAGTAATCAACAGAAGTTGGGACACCTGTGCAACCCTGCAAGGTGTAATTTACTGTAATTGCAGCAGAACATCTGTAGGTTGTAACCTATTACTTGTTCCTTGAAGAAGGCCCATTTGTAATAATCTGAAATGTCCACTGTTTCAGTTTTTGCTAACCTAAACTTTAAATTTGAACCTCTGGCAGTTTACTGCTTATCTTTTCATCATTTTAGGTCATTCATTGCATTTCAACTGATTAAATGTGAAGAAAAACTAGAAAAACTTTTGACCGGTAGTGTACATATATGTACAATGTAAAGAATATAGAAAAAAACTTGGATTTGAGTGTCGAAAGCCAAATCAGATGCCTGTTCAGAAAAAAAAACTGTTCTTGTACAGAAGGATTCCCAATTCCAAATTGATCGCAGTTATAAACTTTACTTTGTTTTATAAAACTATGGAAAGATAGCAAAAATATTGAAAATGTCAACACTAGCATACTCAACATTGGATGGGTTTTCTTTGTTGAACAACGTGACTTTGTAAGTGTGGGGCGATGTTTACATATAAAGCATGGTTTTAAGCAGCATACATTTTATTTAGATTTACAGATAAATAAAAGACTTGATTCCTTTTAACCTTGTACACTTGTCAAGGTGAGAAAAATACTGTGAGGTTAACTTGGACATTCTTTAAATACATAACAAACCCCTTAATCCAAATGGGGCTGGAATCTGTCACAACATATTACTAGGGGAACAGCACCGGACATATGAGGACTCACTCATGCGCACACTCACATAAGGCCATTTGGGACTTGACAATTAACGTAATTAGCTCATCTTTGGGACTGTGAAAGGAAACTCAATGGGAGAATGTGGGCAAAAATCAGAGCTGGAATCCAAAGCACCACTGTGCTGCCCACAGTTAAATGCATAAAGAGGATTCTACAAGTATTCAGACTTCTTTGCTTTCTGCAAACTTTTATTGTGTTGTGGATTACAAAATTGTTTCTAAAACTTTATTGCAGTCTACCTGAGGCAATAGTAAATTGAAAATAAAGGCACACACGTCTATATAAGTTCCTACATTTCAAACTTCTTATCTGAACAAAAATTTAGCAATGAAGTGTAAGGAACTCTCTTTAGATCTCTGTGGTCAAACTGTCATATGATATACATCAGGGCAAAGTTATAAAACCACTTCTAAAGATTTCAGTGTCCCCTGGAACACAGTGGCCTAAATAATTGTGAAATGGATTAAGTCTGGAATTACTAGGACTCTTCCCAGACTTAGCTGTCACATCAACCATGCAAGAAGGGCCTTAATGAGGGAGGTGACCAAGAACACAACTGTCACTCTAACAGAGGTGGATGCAGAGGTCTTCTGCTGTGATGTGTGAACCCACTAGAAGGATGACCACTTCAGCAGCACTCCATCAAGCAGGTGTTTATGGTACAGTAGCTAACTTCCACTTGGAGTTTGCCAACCAACATTTAAAATACTCTGAGAACACAAGGAAAAAGATTCTCTGGTCTGATGAGACACAGATTGACCTATTTGGGCAGAACTCAAAGTACTCTGTCTGCTCATCACCTACCTAATATTATCCACACTGTGAAGCATAGCAATGACAGCAGCAACAGTCACGGGCAGACTTGACAGATCTGAGGGAAGGATGAAATCGGCCAAATTCAGAGAGATGTTGAAGAAAATATGCGTGTGCATGTGGCCACAGACAGGGATGACAGCTTACCTTTGAGCACAACAGTGATCCAAGCATACAACCATGACAATGCTGGAGTGGCTTCAGGACAAGTCTCTGACTGTCCTCGAGTGGTCCAGCTAAAGTCTAAACCTCCCCAGAACATGTGTGGAGAGACCAGAAGATGGCAGTTTACAGAAACTTCCCATCTGATCTAAAAGAGCTTGAGAAGATCTGCCAGGAAGAATGGGATAAAGTGGCCAAATCCAGTTGTAAAAAGGTTTTTGGGACTTAATTAAGAAAACTCAAAGCTGCCAAAGGGGTTTCTACAAAGTACTGAATTAAGAGTCTGAAAACATATACGAATGAAAGGTTTTAGTTTATGATTTAAAAAACTTTGCACACCTTTCTGAACACAAGTTTTCAATTTGAGTTATTGCATGTAGACTGATGGGCAAAAATGGCACATTTCACCATTTAAAATTAAATCTACAGCATAATAAAGTGTGCATAAAGTGAAAGGGTCTGAATACTTTCTGAATCCACATTATTACTCATAATGCATATGAATCAAGCAGATACAAATGCCTCTAATGAAAATCAAGCAATGTAATTTAACCAAAGGATTGCATACCTCCATAAAATAAAGAAAATGAAGTAGGAATCACTATACAAAGTTCAAATACAAGAAAGTATTTAAGACCAAATGAACATTTTAGGAAAATGCAGTTTCCATAGATGTATGTGTGAAATTGAAATAATTGCCATCATTTTGTAATGCACCTCAGTGATTCTGTAAGGGAATAAACAAGGTGAGAAAATAAATCGTGTAATACAGTCAATGCATTTTAAATTCTGCATCCGGTAATCTCATGAGCTGAAGTATAATGACAACAAACAATTTTGTGTTTTTCATAAGCTACCAAGTCCCAAGGCAAATTTGTTTGGTAATTTCGAGATAATGATTGTTTTGCCTTCTTGTTTGTTTAGCTGGGTAGAATTACTAAGAAAGTGAGGTCCTTTCCTTAAACAGCGTCAAGCGAGGCAGAAAAGCAGCAGTAAGGAAATAGTTGCAGCCTCCCAGGATATGACTTCTGGTAAAGGGAATCGTATATGAATAATGCAATGGAAAAAAAGTCATGAATGACAGATTTGTCTGAGGGTGGATTAATAGATAATTCAATAAGAGCAACATGCTGCTGGAGGGAAGGTCACCACTCCGTGGTAGCACTGAGGCTGCATTAAATGAAAGGCTGAACAAATGAAACCCTCACCCCCTGCTGTGAAACATACTATTGATCTGCTCGTTTTATTGATGAATGCACAGGCCATAAACATTTACTGCAGATGTCACGGTCCAGAAGACAGAGCTAAAATTATTGGAGTGCCATGTTTTTAGGAAACTTTGATCCACAGAAGAAATGATTGACCACAGAGCAAAGAGAGATGAAGAAGCAATTTGGCACTTAGTGTTTGGCTCTGTGCGCACTTACATAGGGAAGGGGGGCATGAAAATTAAGTTAGAAAAAGTGAGGAACTGCAATTGAACTTGTACTTTAAAAAAAAAAGAATAAATAATGTTTTTATTTATGTGCAGTTTGTTATCAGCAGTCAAATGAAGTAAATTGCCTTGCCATGCACAATACAGATGCTTTGCCTTGCGTTTATTTAAAATAAAATTGATATTAAGGCTTGATCTTTCACAGACATTTGCAATTTGGTTTCTATACACACGTTTTCAATAATAAGTGGGCAGACATAAAAGTTAATATTTCAAAAAAATGTATGACTAAAAACTACTCAAATCTACAAACATGTGCAGTTGTCTGAAAGGCACACAACAGTTTCAAATAACAGTGCCTTTTAAACCTCAAGGTTTATACTGCATATTGTAAAATTGTTTTGCTTAGGCATACCAGTCATGATTTTCAGATGTTTTCTTTTTTTGAACAATAATATAATGAAACGCAGACCATTTCAGAATTAATCCATGTAGCTTAATGCAGTTCACGTTCCTTAGAATGCAGAGGCAACTCCATAATACAATCCAAACACATCCTGCTTACCTGAGGAGCAAGAGCTTCCACCTTTTCCCAGGTTGCAGTGGCATCGAGATCCACCGCGTTCGTAGTCATTGACACAGAAGCTATCAGCAGGGCAGATTGTTTCATCACATGGCAGGTCGTACAAGATGGGAGAAAAAAGGATCTTAGCAGTTGTGGGCCGTACTGTGGTGAGGACAAAACCAGTGCCAGAGCTGGTGGTGCTTGGTGTAGTCACAGGCATAGAAGAGCTGGTGGTGAGGACCAGTCGTGTTCGTTCTGAATTAATGGATGGACTTTTCCTAGACTGAAAGCGCTTGTTTTCAGCTCTCACAGAGGGAAATGATTTCAGCTGGGAGTGCATTAACAAAAAAAACAAAACAATAAAAAAGGTACATATACACTCTTAAAAATTAAAAGTTTTCAAAACAATTTTTTCAAATACAGATCTGTTTTTCTACAGCTGTTATAAAAATTATTAAACAATACTATTATTGCATCTGTGTTCAGTAATGCAGCTGACACAGAGGACGCAAACAGGTCCATGTTTATTCCTGTTACTAATTTATATTTACGTTTATTTGCTTAGCAGATGTGCTTATCCAAAGTGTCTTACAAAAGACGTCAACATAACTGTCCAGGGACTGTTTAGGAACAAGAGTTATAGGGCAGGTTACAAAAGTGATCATCACCAGTGAAGAGCTCAGAACAAAATACAAGCGCGGAACAATTTTTAGGTGACAAAACCTAACAAAGCTATATCAGTTTGGCAGAAATTCACCAAACATGAGAGTTTTCAAATACTTCTTAAACACAGTCAGCAGTGTGAATGGAGGTGGGTAGCTCGTTCCACCAGCTAAAAGCTACACATGAAGAGTCTACATTGAGATTTTAAGTTAATATGTGCTGCTACAGGGAGCCAATGAAGTGATCTGAAAACAGGAGTGGCATGTGCCCGGCTTGGCTGGTGGAACACCAGACGTGCTGCTGCATTTTGTACCATCTGCTTGGTGACACATTCTGGTACCCCTGTCAGCAGAGAGTTGCACTAGTCCAGCTGTGAAAAGACCAAAACCTGGACCACGAGTTGTCCTGCATACTCTGTCAGATACAGTCTGATCTAATGGATGATGTATGGAGCTTTTTGGGTTGAATGGCCTGTTCTCATCAAAACTGGTCTAACATTTTAATTTTTCCCAAAGTGCTATTCTGCACCAATCACTTTACTGTTATAATTGGTAAGTCACTGTACAAAAAAAAAAAACCAGTAAATATGAATGTGTGGGTAAAGTAATTGATTCTTCTTAAAAGTGACAAACTTAAAGGATGGCAACACCTGGAGACATTACCTCTTCCATGAAGACATCATAGTCTGAATCATCAATCTCAAAACCATCTTCATTGCTGATTTTAGTTTCAGCGATATACCGTTGTCCATAGTGTCCGCTGCCTGCCTCATCAGTGCCTGGAAGATGAAGTTGTCAGAAGTGATTACTGCTCGATATATCATATTGGTTTATGAAGAGTTATTAGGAGTGAAGCATCTCATGCTCTGAATGCGAAGTTCACAAAAAGACACAACACATTTTTTGATTTATGACCGCAGAATAACTTTGACTGCGAAAGCTTATAAGTGATGTAGCTGAATTTTGGACTACTTTCTGACGTGCAGTGTTCTACCTACTGTGAACAACAGGAGAATTTTGAAATAAAAAAACTTTTACATTGTAAGAACTGCTCAAAAATGAGATGATATATTTTTGTAAGAACTGCTCCAGAATGACATAATGACATAAATTCTGAGAAATATATCGGCAGAATTCCAAATCAATCCACATACTTTTGCAGTATGCTGACTTATAAAAAGAGAATTTGAAAAATATCATTAAAAAGTATCATGAACAATTGATCATGGGGTTCAGAATGCACCAGTTGTCCTCCTTTGCTTATTTCGCTTGCCAACACCCAGGCCTAGTACAGTCACTAAATCCTCCAGTGCTTTGGTCTCTGTGGCCTCTGGCATATCATTAGAGATTTTCAAGTGATCTGCTGTTCTGCTTTTCAAAAAGGTATGAAAGTGATTTATATTTTTTATAATTCATACAGTATATTTTAATAGTTTACAACAGTATTCTATTGAACTCTAAAATGATTTCTTTAAAAATATTAATGATTTTTGCATTGGGTAGCTGAGTAACTGTTATAAATTAGTAAGACAGACCTAGCTAGAGAATGAAATAAAATATTCAAGCTACAAAATGTGAAGCAGAGAATTTGGTTCCCTAGTGGGAGACACACAATAACTAACAGTACTTTGTTTAATGCAGTGCATTGTTTGTGTGTTTATGTGTTTAGTTTGACAGTTACGTTGGCATGTTTTGTATCCTAATACAATAATACAATGAGAGTTGGATATTTTAGACACAAAACTGGGTTGTTTCTCCTTTACCGCCTTGTGGCTCATGTTGACCAGTGTTCATACTCCACACTACTATTATATGTGCTGCTGAGGTAAAAAAGGCTACCTCATACCCTGCAACTCCTGACAGAAACTTATCTTATGTTCTTTTTAAAGACGCCTTTCTAAGACCACAGTAGTCCTTTTACATTTAGCACAAGATCAATGCTTTACAACAAATGACTTAAGTATTTTAGTCATAATTTCTAATGTTTTGTTTTAAAATGTAGTAGGTAACAATGTACCATGCCGCACAAACGTTGCAATATTAAAAGTTTCCCTTTGTGTACTGCCTCCTGTAAGTGAGAAATAAAACAGACATTTAAGATATGCTAGGAGGTTTTTCTTTAAACGTAACAACATTAGAAGTTTTACAAATGAGAGAAGAGCATTCAGTTCATGAAAGTTGTTTGGTAAGTTTACTTACATTCAATATGCAGTCAATAGCACCATAAATGGACGTGGGTTTTATTGCACTTGGAACATAAATAAAACCGTTAATGTATGCAACATATGACAAAAATTGTTTATAGTACTGACACAGGCCTTGGTAAATGATATCATAAACTCATAGGCAAAAAAATGTGCTACATATTGTACAAAAATATTGCTTACACCGTTAAGTTGAAGTACTCCATGCAACATGCTGAGACAGCTTTTTTTGCATTTCAGATTGCACTCTTTAGCTCTGAAGCCGAATCTCTAGGCCAGCGTTTCTCAACCTTTAAGTATTTGCGACCCGAGTTTTCATAACAGTTTTAATCGCGCCCCTCCTAACGTTTTTTTGAAAGGAGCCCACTAATACCAATTTGTTCTTTTTTAATTAATGATATATCATAGATGCATATTTTATTATACCTACTTAACTTTTATTGACATTTATCTAACTTTATATTTATTTTTCTAGTATCAGAATGTAGTTTAAGTTAATTTGTTTTGGTTTCAGTAGATGTATTTTTCATATTTTTGATTCTTGTTTTCTTTTTTTCACATCTTCCTGCCCCCCTTTTTGTTACTTCGCGCCCCCCTAGGGGGGCCCGCCCCACAGTTTGAGAACCACTGCTCTAGGCTACAAGTCCAAATTGCCTTCTCTGAGAAACTCACTTTGAATGCATAAAGTTCTCAGTTTCCACTGCACATAACAAAACAAAATGGAAGCCCATCATTCCTAAAGAAGTTCTGATGTAAGACAGACTGGTCTTGCCAAGAAAAAGACAGAATTGTCAGAGCTGACTGGGTGATTGCACTATCAGCTCTGCCAGCCTTTGAAAGGTTTGGTCTGAATGTAGAAGATACAGTACTGTGCAAATGTCGCAGGCCATCCAAGAAAATTATTTTTAAAGCTACCTACCCGGGCAGTAAGTATTTATAAAATATTATATAACTTTAAAATAACAACAGATAAGAATGACTACAATACAAAGTAATAAAAATATCTTATGTTTTTAAAAGAAATTCCGAATTTTGTTTGACCTCTCCTGAAATGCAATTCTGAACCAATCTGCTTTGGTTCCCCTCTGTGTAGTTTTTACAAGTAGTCTTTGTGGTAAATTCTTCCACGGTTCTTGCTGGACTTGCCATAAACTCTTGTTTTGATGTTGCCAACTTTTTCTTCTTTTCCTTGTCCAAGTAATCCCACGCAGCTTCATTTATTTTGAGGCTGTGAGTGCTGAGTAGGCCAGTCTAATATTTTTAGTGTTTCATCTTAAGGCATCCATTCCAAGCACTTTATGTCTTAATTGTGTTCACAATCTGTATGAGGTTATTAACATTGAATTTATTTTCTCAGCAGTCATCATTCCATTAGTTTTGACTAAATTCTTTCAACCTGAGGTCTCCAATTCTAGTCCTACAGCACTACTGTGGCTGCAGGTTTTCATTCTAACCCTTTCCTTAATTAGTAACTGGTTTTACTGCTATTTAACTTTTTGCTTTAGTGTTAATTGACAAGCTATATAAAACTCAGACACCTCAAATATTTCATTTTCTTTAATTAGCAGCCAAACAATACTGAGACACAGAACAAGCCAAAACATGACCAGCAACCTGTGTCCATCATACAATATCGGATAGTAAAGAAAGGTGACAGTCTCAATAATATTGTTCTGCTCAGGTCCACAAAACATTTTGACAGTGTTTATAGAAAAAAGATGATCAATAGTTTTTTTTAAACATCTGTTGGTCATAATGAGATCACCAACAGGCCATGGAAATAAATAACAAGTTTAATTACCAGGAAGAATCAGTTTCTAATTAATAAACTATTTGGAGTAGAATTAGTTAGAGTTTGAGGCCCCAAGTTAGCAGGTCATCTGTTGGCTTACTTCATGTCTTGTTGCTGTTTTTTGTGCAGTTTATGGAAAAAATGAAGCAATTCAGGGACTGAAAGGACTGAATCGTAAAAAAACAAGTCAATTAAAATGAAGGGAAGTTAATTAGCAGCAAAAACCTGTCCCTAATTAAGAAAAGGGTTTGAATGAAAACCTGCAGTCACAGAAGCACTTCAGGACCGGAGTTAGAGACCCCTGCCCTATACTCTTACCTGAATTGTAATGTTTATGACAACACTGATCTAATGAATTTAATTTCTGGAATTTGTGTGAGTTTATTTCAACCCTTTTTATTAATTCTATCATTATTCTCCTGGTGACATTTTGTGTTTTGTTCTTTGTATGTTTGCCAAAATTTTGCGACTATCCTTACATGGCCATATTATTTTCAGTTGTTATGCCTGTTGACAGTGGCATGTTATGTCACAACTAGTGATTAGTGAAGCAGACAAGTTTCAATTCTTGCAATTTTGTGATTATAAGATTTTTTTGGAATGGAAAATAATGAATATTGCTCCTGTCATGAATGCACATAACAGGGGTGTGTTGGAGGCTCTGCAAAGGAGGTGAAATGGAGGACCCAATCACTCGCCACTCATCCTTTTTCCAGCATAGAGCATAGGATAAGTCAACGGAATAAGAATGGCCTTACTACGAAAGTCCCACTTCACCCATTCTCAAAAATCAGAGCCGGCTAGAACTTGATGTTAAACACCCACATCTGATGGAGCCACAATGGCCCACAAAAGCCTCTACTGGAAGCCTCATGCTGAACCATTTAGTTTACGCTATTTTTACATTCTTATATACATAGTATAGCGAAAGTATAGGAATCGTGAAAAAATTCGACGTCAAAATATTGATTCCTGAGTCTGAAAATACCATTTTCGAAATTATGTCTGTCTGTGTTTAAACACGATAACTCGAAAATGCTTTGACCTCGGTCAATAAGAATTTGTACACCTACCTTAAATCAAAAATAAGGAATCTTATCAACTTTTAGGCCACTTCCGGCAACTGGAAGTGATATTTTAACTGAATACTTTCACAAATTTTCAAGTAAACTATGGTTATAATTACAGAGAGCTGATTCTGTATAGATATTTATAATGATAAAAACCAAACAGATATGAAGTTTGAGAAAAATTGCTCAACCGGAGGTAGCATTTTATTTAAACAACCATCCAAATTTTTTGTATCATGGAAATATAAATGTGTACACGATATTAAAAACTGTTTTTAATATAACACATAATCTTTCAATAACTTTTATTCATTTTATTTTCAATTTATACATCATCAGTTTAACAATAACGTGTAAACATTGAACATGCCAGGTAAATATAAAGGTGTAATGGGAATAGCAATCTGCTACATTCCGGTCATGTTTCTGGTAATACATTTATTTTTTAATCTAATTAAATGTAGCTAAATGCAGTTTTACCTATAATAATTTATTGCAACAAATATTATATAATACCATATACTATAACTCTTTTTACTTTGAACATAATCTAGGTAATGCATATGTAATCTTGACAAAATCCCACCACTGTTTTCGACCTCGCTAAATGCAATAATATAATTTTAATATAAAGTTTGATTATAAATAAAAATAAACGATTTTGTGTCAATATTATCAATTAGTTACGATGAGAAACAAAGATTTGATATTTGAGAAATATTGTGAAACTGGAAGTGGTTCTGATGACTTTTTCCTCTGTCTCAATATACAAGAAAGTTGAGGGGAGCACAGTCCTGATTTTTTTTGTTTGTTATCCTTTCCCCACTATTTCTTAGCATCGTTGCTATTTAACAAGGTTCTCTAGGAGTTCCCAACCCATTTACATTTTATTATCATTTACATTTTCTTACATTACATTTTCTTTTACATTTTCACATCCCCTAAAAAATCATTCACACTTTTGTGTGTACCTCTGTTTTTCCTGCCTCTGCGTAACGTAGGTAATGCGCAGCACACCAGTAAAATCGATTCTATTTAGTCAATAACTGGTAATAACTGTGGAGAAGTGACCTTTAAGTATTGTACTTCAGGTGCAGACAGCTATTGGACATCCAATATATTTTTTATCTTCACATTTCATCAAGACGGCTTGATCACCACATCTTAAAAATCCCGTATGGTGTGCTAATGCTCATTGACTATAGCCAGATCGATAATAATGTGTTACCGTAGCCATTTCCATCTCCCCTTGTATTAGCCAAGTATGTGTGGATAACATCCAAGACATCAGGTTATTTGTTAAACTGCACCACTAGCACACCCGGTTCAGCTAAACAAACCTATTAATTTGAATCAGGCCTGCTGGTGTGGAATTTAACAAATCTAAAGAATGGCAGGGGAGTCTCAAGGAGTGACACCTGTGTTTTCTAGCTACTGGGCCTATAAGAAGTATTCAACCCCTTGGTTTTAATGTTAATTAATGTTGAATCACAGTGCTTGCGAATCAGAGTCTAGATCCTTGATCCAATTGAGAATGTGTGGCTGGACTTGAAAAAAGACTGTTCACTCACGATCTCCATACAACCTGACAGAACCTGAGCAGTTATGCAAAGAAGAACGGGACAACGTGCAGTGTCCAGATGTGCAAAACTGATAGAGACCTGTGCATACAGAATCAAGGCTCTCATGGTGCATCGACTAAATACTGACTTGAAGGGGGTGAATTCTTACGTGATCAATTATTTTGAGTTTTATATTTGTAATTAATTTAGATCACTTTACAGAGATCTGTTTTCACTTCGACATTAAAGAGTCTTTTCAGTAGGTTGGTGTCAAGAATCCAAATTAAATCCATATTGATTCAATGTTGTACAACAATAAAATGGGAAAGCTCCCAAAATGGTGAATACTTTTAATAGGTAATGCATCTCACTTGACACCATTATGATTTTGGAATACACAAAGCATAGGTGTTACTTTTTATGGTTGATTGGTGTTTACTCTAATGTTACAGTATATAGAGTTTATGGAGTGTTGCATAGCATTCTCACAAGCAATTACTTAGTACACAGATAACAAGCTTTAAATATCATTTTCTTGCCTGGCCTAATAGTTTTTTTCACAGTACTATATGTGTAAATATTTAAGAAAAAAAGAAGAAGAAGATACTACATTTATATAGCACTTTTCTAGACACTCAAAGTGCTTTACATAGAGAGAGGGGAATCTCTTCAGCCAACACCAATGTGCAGCATCCACCTGAGTGATGTGGCGGCAGCCTTTTTATGTTGGTATGCTCAAGAAACATTAGTTATTAGGTGGTGAAGGGTTGAGAGTGATATTTAGCCAATTAGAGATGGGGGATGATTAGGTGACCAGAATGACTAGCCTGTGACGGGCAGTTTATCCAGGGAAACACTCTGTTCTTTACAAAAGATGCCCAGAAATCTTTTATGACCACAGGGAATCAAAACCTTGATTTTATGTCAGTGTTCCTGTCACTGTAGTAGAGCATTGGGATCCACACACAGACTACAGGATAAACGTCCCCTGTTGGCCTCTCTAAAACCTATTCCAGCAGCAACCCAAGATTTTTCTTAGATGGTCTCCCACCCAAATAAGTACATACTCAGCTTCAGGTGGATTGCTTGTTCTGAACTGTAATTGGTTGGGCCATTGAGTCAATCCATAGTTAAGCTCATGTGAGTCTTTCATTTAATGGTAGATGTTTGCTGTGTCAGAGAAACTTGTCTGTGCAGAAGCTTCGATTCTGTCTAATTCTATTCAACTGTTTGAACTGTAAGCACAGCGTATTAAGGTGAAATGATGAGAAGTGGACTCCAGTTTTATGAAGCCTATCAGATACCTGTTTTGTTAAGGATATTCTTGTAATATTTCAAGTTCCGTCTTTGCTCCTAAAAACGAACATAGCAAAAAAGACGTGGACATGTTTATCTATACTGATATGTTATGCTCAGTGAGTAAAACTCTGCAAATGAAGCTTTATACTGACTGTTCTGTTTGAATTATTTGGCTCAGAGCTTTAATGCAACAAAAGTGCCTCATATTTTAATTACAGAAAGGACAGGTTATGTTTCAAAGATGTTATTTGATAAGATGAATCATGGAGCTGTAACGACAGTCAAGCACTTAATATTGATTTCTTGTTATCTAAAGTACAGTCTGAAGCACATGCTATGCTAGCACTGGCAGAGCCCATGCAATTCCACATAAGATCACATCAGTGAGTTTACTTCATGAAAAAATAAATGAGTCCAGCATGTAATCTGCCTGCCACCACCACCCAATGGGACTCACTTTATTGGGAAATCAATAAACAGTATTATGAATTGTACCTAACGTACGGTCAGAGCTCATGTGATCTTATCTTATTAGACTTGAACTGTCAAACCCAGAGCTTTAAAATTGCAATGGATGGCATAATGATAGTGAGAAGCAGAGAAGGCGGAATGCGAATGGAGATAAATTAGCTCATAGCTCTTGTACCTGCTAATCTGTAACCATACTTTTTGACATCATAGCGGAAACTCCTCACAGTGGATATCCCTCTCACAGCTTGGCAAAAAGAAAAATGGAAGAGGTTATCAATGCTCAGAGGAAATGCACCAAATGAAAAATGTGATCTGTAGCAGCACTGGCTACAGCCTTCAATGTTGCAGCTACTGTACATACAATGGCAGCAAAATAAGTTACTGTTCCCTCTTTAATTTTGTGAAAACCACAATAAAATGAAAACATTTTGAAAGTGAAAAACATGGATTTATCAATCTAAACAAACAGTTATCCATTATTTTAAACCCTCTTCATTCAAATTAGAGTGATGGAAACAGGATTGTTCAATCAATTTAATAAGTAATACATGTATTTATTTTCCTGTAGACTCTTAATGTTATTTTTATTGACATATAAAACAATTATGATAACTGTAATTTAGTACACTGAACTTTTCATATTGGGTGGCACAATTGTTAGCAGTGCTGCCTTATGTATGTGTTCTCCCTGTTTCTGTGTGGATATTCTGGTTTTCCTCCAACATCCCATATACAGTATGTGTTTGTATTGAGTTAATTGGTGATTATAAATGGTGTATTGGTCTCTGTCTTTTACCCTGTGCTGCTGAGTGGTAAGAATTGGGAAAAGTTAGAAGGTTAGAACATTTTTCTGGCTTAAGATAATTTATTTTGGTTTGCTTAGATTTTGTAAGCTTAATTTTCAATATTTTCCAACTACAGAGGGATGACACTCCCCAGCCTCCCTGGAAAAGTCTATTTGGGGGTTCTGGAGAGGAGGGTCCATCAGATAGTTGAACCTCGGATTCAGGAGGAACAGTGTGGTTTTCGTCCTGGTCGCGGAACAGTGGACCAGCTGTACACCCTTAGCAGGGTCCTGGAGGGTGCATGGGAGTTTGCCCAACCAGTCTACATGTGTTTTTTGGAAAAGGCGTTCGACCGTGTCCCTCGGGGAATCCTGTGGGGATGCTCCGGGAGTATGGGGTACCGGACCCCCTGATAAGAGCTGTTCGGTCCCCGTACAACCAGTGTCAGAGCTTAGTCCACATTGCCGGCAGTAAGTCGAACCCGTTTCCAGTGAGAGTTGGACTCCGCCAGGGCTGCCCTTTGTCACCGATTCTGTTCATAACTTTAATGGACAGAATTTCTAGCGCAGCCAGGGTGTTGAGGGGTCCAGTTTGGTGGACTCAGGATTGGGTCACTGCTTTTTGCAGATGATGTTGTCCTGTTTGCTTCATCAGGCCGTGATCTTCAGCTCTCTCTGGATCAGTTCGCAGCTGAGTGTGAAGCGGCTGGGATGGGAATCAGCACCTCCAAGTCTGAGACCATGGTCCTTAGCCGAAAAAGGGTGGAGTGCCCTCTCAGGGTTGGGAGCGAGATCCTGCCCCAAGTGGAGGAGTTCAAGTATCTTGGGGTCTTGTTCACAAGTGAGGGAAGAATGGAGCGTGAGATCAACAGACAGATCGGTGCGGCATCCACAGTGATGCGGGCTCTGCATTGGTCTGTCGTGGTGAAAAAGGAGCAGAGCCGTAAGGCAAAACTCTTAATTTACCAGTCGATCTACGCTCCTACCATCACCTATGGTCATGAGCTATGGGTAATGACCAAAAGAACGAGATCGCGAATACAATTGACTGAAATGAGTTTACTCCACAGGGTGTCTGGGCTTTCCCTTAAAGATAAGGTGAGAAACTCAGTCATCCGGGAGGGGCTCAGAGTAGAGCCGCTGCTCCTCCGCATCGAGAGGAGTCAGATGAGGTGGCTCGGGCATCTGATCAGGGTGCCTCCTGGACGCCTCCCTGGTGAGGTGTTCCGGGCACGTCCAACCGGGAGGAGGCCCCGGGGAAGACCCAGGACACGCTGGAGGGACTATGTCTCCCGGCTGGCCTGGGAACGCCTTGGGATTCTTCCAGAAGAGCTAAAAGAAGTGGCCAAGGAGAGGGAAGTCTGGGCATCTCTGCTCAAGCTGCTACCCCTGCGACCCGACCTCTGATAAGCGGAAGAAGATGGATAACTTTCAAAATGTAATGAGTTTGAATTGTGTTTCTTGGTTTGAGAAGATTTTATTTTTATTTCATTTAAATTTGTAACTTTGTCCCATTTAGCATTTTAGAAGCTGATAATTGTTTATTAGGGGATCTTACCTGGCTTCTAGGGCCCTCTGCCCTGATAACTCACTAATAAATTAGTAGTAGTAGTAGTTTACTTATATAGCATCCTTCACAGACAAACGGTCACAGAGCACTGAACAGCAATATAATACAAGTAAAACAGTTTAAACAAAACATAATCATAACCAATAAAAATTACAGTGTAATACCTGAGCCCCTTTGTCCATGGTACAGATTTGACCAGTAAACAAGTACAGTTAGACAGTTTCAATTTTGACACTCTAGTTTTAACTTACAGTATAGCCTTTTTGTCTCGAATCAGTTAGTGATGTGGTAACCCCACAGTAAGTCAGCAATGCAGCAAACTTTTGTGATTAAAAATGATACAAAATTAGATTGGGTTAATGAGTTTTGTTATCTTGGCAAAATGATGGGCTCCACTGGTGGGGCAGATTTAGCAGTGACCAGGGGATTGTGGTGTGGCTGGCAAATGTTCAGAGAAGTATTACCATTACTAAACTCCAAGGCAACTTCATTAAATATGAAAAGGAGAATTTATTCTGCTTGTGGATATACCTATATGCTATATGGCATGGCAATATAATCTGAACCCCCTGATGAAGTTAGAGAGAATTGAGATGTGTACGACAAAGGGATGCATGATGTGTCAGAATGTAGATGTATGCAGCAGAGTATATTGATCCTACAAGCACTGCCGTGCAGAGGCACTGCCTTAGGTGGTAGGGGAATGTGATGTAAAATGATGATGACAACTGGGTGAGGCGAAGTATTGAACTATCGATGGAAGGTAAGAGGCCTAGTGATAGGCTGAAGAAATATTGGACTGATGAAGTGAGGAGAGACATGAAGAAAACGCCTCTTACAGATACACATGATAGAAGTCGATAAAGAGAATTTGGGGTAACGGGGCCAACATGGGTTATCCTGAAAACTAGCCGTAAAACTGAACTGGTGATGACTGATTATGTTTTGGCTCTTGTAAAATAATAGAATTTTAGTGAGCAATGCTTAGCATTTCTTGTCACACTACAATTTATGTTAAACCATCTGGCTCGATCAAGCTCACAACTTTTACAAATGGCTTCCTTCTGTTCTTGATTATATTCTGAGTCTCTGGAAAAGACTTCTTTTTATTTTATTTCAGAAAAAAACAGGCATCTCTTGGTTAGCTGCTTTAAATATTATAGCATTTGCTCTTAAACACTAATTGCCAGATGATTACCCTGGTGAACAGTATGAGGAAAAGATGGGTGGTGGGCATCTGTGTTTTTGAGCCATCAGGCTGCTTTGCATTCTCCTAAATGGACTTAGTCTAGAGTCCAGCCTTCCAATGACATAGAAATGGATTACGTGGGATCAAGAATGTTATTTTTATATCCATTCCTCTTTATGTTTTCTGATCATGCCTAATGTAGCATAAAAGTCTGTCCAGGAATGAATGGTTGAAAGAAAGGGAATATCTTTAAGTAAACTAGGGGGCTTCACCCACTGGTTGCTTTGCTTGACAAACCCCTTGTTTGTTTTTCTGGATACACACTTTTAAGATTTTTTTTTCTTTGAATTGTTGCTATTTCATTAGTTTCACTTTTATTTCATAACTTCGTTATAAACAATATTTGTAATCTTTCGAGTCCCAACATCCCGAATCTTATAAATGAGGTCCATGAGACTTGTGTTTAATGACTTTGTACCCTAATTCAGGATAGATTCAGATCTGTTTGGAATTTCAGCACAGACAAAACGATCCACATCATCAGCAGTTAATAATTTTTTTTGCAAAGTAACCAATAAATGCATGTGAGGTAAACCCCATTTTTGAAATTCTCTGACTTAAACTTCAAAGCCTTACAATACTTCTATACTTCTGACATATCACCTGTGTCCATATATTTGATCTCCATTTGCCTTTTCATTATTTCTCCGAGTAATAATTTCTCTTTGTTTGTGCTAATGTGATCTTTACTTTCTTTCTTTTTTTTGACACTTTTGTTTTTTTCTGCTTTCATATTCTGTATCTTGCTCTTTTTGTGTTTTGTGCCTATGTTTTTTTGAGTCTTTTTAATTCCAGTTTTCATTATCTCTGCTCTGCATGTGTTTGGTCCCCTTGTTTTTTAACCTCGTATGACGTTTTACTTTTTTTTCTACTCTGTCTTTTATTTCTGACCTCGTTTTGTCCTGCTTTTTTTTCAATGACACCAGGTCCGTGTTGACTATTTTCCCTTTTTTCGAGTAATAATTTCCGTTTGTTTGTGCTACTGCGGCTTCGGTTGGCTGGCGCCCTGCCCGGGGTTTGTTTCCTGCCTTGCACCCTGGGTTGGCTAGGATTGGCTCCAGCAGACCCCCATGACCCTGTAGTTAGGATATAGCGGGTTGGATAATAGATGGATGGATGTGCTACTACGATCTTTACTTTCTTTTTTTTGATGCTTTCTAATTTTCCTGCTTTCATATTCTTTAACTTTCACTGCATTTGTATCACGCCAACTTATCTTTGAGCTTTTCGAATTCCACTGCTTTCATAATTTCTGACCTGCTCTGCATGTGTATAATGTCAACACTTTTGAACGTCTTTGTGAAGGTATACTTTGTCTTTTACTCTTTGTCTTTTAATTCTGAGCCCGATTGGACGTGCATTTTTTTCAGTTCCACTTGTTCCGGGCTGATTATTACTTTCCTTATTTTCTGAATTTGCACCTTGATTATTCTTTTTCTTTTTTGCATTTTTTTCCTCTCCAACGCTTTTGAGTCTCTTTTCTTTGCGCTGCTCTTTCTTCTTCATTTAGTCGTCGATGTTTCATTTATAACATATTGTCCTTATACGCTTTATATGTGCTGAGAGCCCTGGATCTCTGTGTGCTCAAAGCCTTTGCACGACTGAATGTTTTGCTGCCCGTGGTCTTATTTGATATTGGTTTTAAGTAGGGCGTTTCTACTACGTCCCCGTGAGACGGTCAATCTCTTGGCACAAAGTCTCATGTTTAAGGTCAACCGCAAGACGCTCAGTGGCCAATCTCTTTCATCTCGAGGGTCTTTTAAGTGTCTTCCGTGATCTTAACGTGAAGATCACGTCTCTTCTCCCTAGTCTTTCTCTCCCAGGATTTTTTTTCATTTTAGAGAGATGGATAAATATAGTTACCCATTAGCCTAATATGCACTTCTTTGGAATATGGGAGGAAATTAGGATATGTTGAGAAATGCATGTTGAGATGCAGTAACCAGGAGAACATACTAATGCCACACCAGTATTTACTAGGCCTGGAAACTCAATGCTCTTGAGCTCTGAGGCAGCAGTACTTATAAATATTCTTACATGGTGCTCTTCAATATCTAATTGCCACACAACATGTAGGAATCAAACAATATTGATATCAACATTTCACTTTTTTCCATCCATTAATTTAGCTATAAATTGCTTTTTTCTGTATCTGAGTATGAAAAGGTACAAGAGGTCCACTCACACTCATTTACATTGAGGTAATTTAGAACTGCAGTTCAAACTAATGCATACAACTGTGCAAGGAAATGCAACAGCATGCAAGCACCAGACAATGGAGACTCGTTATTATGAGGCAGCAACTATACACCACAAGCATTGGATGGACTTGGTAGACATTGCGTTCATTTTGAATTGAATAATGTAACATTTTGACAATTATTCATAAATAAATATTTATGAAATTAAGTTCGACAATGTCAACAAGCACAATTCTTGCTTCTCATTTAACCACACAGATAGCACAGTGTATTATAATATATTGTTTGATCAACACGATTTTCTCACCATATTTTTAAGAAGGACAAAGACACTCGCATCTCTGCTGCTCGCGTTGTGAAAGGGGGGAGACTGAACGCTCTCTAAGAAGATGCGGTCAGATCAGCTGCTGGCTTGCTGCCGAGCTGTGTGTTTTGCTTGTCACGCTGCATGTCAGACATTTAAAAGCCTGTGCAGCAGCTGTCCTTTTGTCTCACTACCTGGTGTCGTGAGATGTTAAATTGTCTCTCATGGGACGTTAAAGTGTCTCCAAGAAAATAACATACTGTCTCCTTCCAAGCGTTCCAAGATTTTTTTTTTTATAATAGAGAGATAACCTTTAGTAAATTAATGAAGAAAATTCCAAAATACAACAAGCATTGTAAAAATGAAAGCCCTTCGGTACTCCATGCTTCAATAAAATAAACATACTTTTCCGATTTTAGGATCACACGGCAGCAGAATTTTGTTGCCAGGTGTAATACGAGAAATAACTAAATCTGACCCTTGGTCCATTGCAGGACACACTTTGGATTGCTCACTCATGCATAGCAGACTGTGTTAGGAATGTGGGAGGATAGCAGGAAGATTAAATTAAATTAAGTGATGGCTCAAACTAATGTTTTAGATCACTTCGAACAGTCACAAACAAAGCCATGCCACCTTGACCATGCAGGAGAACTGGGTCACCTTAAAATAAGGTATCAGTCTTAAATGTAGCACATAAATCCTAATGAGACTTGACATTGCTTGAGTTGCCTAGATCTTGAGCCTTGCTCTTTAGTACATAAGCCAAAGAGAGCTGCTTCTTGGGATTTACAACTATACTAAATGGAATCGATTCCAAGCTCCATGCTTTGCTGGTGTCTGCCAGCTCTGTTGTTTTTTTGATCGTGTCTCATAATTGAGTGACGATCAGATTGCCAAGCAGTTAGCAGTTTGTGATGCATGTTGACCTGTCTATGATTTACCAGAACTAAGCTCTTAATTCAATTAACAGAGTTTAACAAGCTTGAACATCCAGGACTTTTTTTCCTTTTTATAAAGAATGGAGAAAGGAGACTACTGGCACCAGAACAAGGTGCTCCTGTTTGCCTGTAAGAGAGAAAATTTGGTTCCTGATACCTTCAGTGAGGAGAGGATAAGATGTGTCATAATTTTGATAACTTTAGAAGTCAAAGTAAAAGGGAAACAAAAATAATAATATCTGAAATGAACTGCTCACTCACTGTAGCCCCAAGCTGTGCAAGAGTGAAAGTACGCTGAATAAAGTGAAATGTTTGATAGAGGATGAATATTATGTCAGCTATGATTGCAAGCAACCCATTGATGTCAAACAAAATAATTTGTTGCCTCCCATGTAGGGTATTTAGATTGATCATCTTACAGTGCACTTGGATATCAATAAACTGTCAATGGATTTTCACCATCATTCCTTCAAACATCATCATGTCTGAACAATGTGAAGTTAAAATCATTAAGTTTGCAATTAGATGTAAAATGTACATAATATTGTTGAGCAACAGTATTTGGGACCTCAATGTCTTATTGCTTTATTTCTAAGTATGCTAAATATAAGGATTTTCATAAAGTATTGCTATGCACATGGCAATGAAAAACACGGATAGTGCAGACTTTTTTGTTTAACTGAAATCGGACTCTTCCTAATTGAACTTCCCTGCCGTTACCTCCAAGGAGAACACCATTAAACCAACAAATACCAGCATTCCATCTAGCTGATGCTAATTATTTCTTCTTCTATACCATTCCACTCTTTGTCACCTTTCGATAATATTAGGTGGCAAAGGGCATCTCAAATGCAGCATTCTGGGTCCCATGTCAGTCATCGCCTGAGCAGGATTTGCATGTTCTTCCTAAATCTTTTGATGGATTTCATTTTAAGTGCTCTAGTTTTTTGACCACAGAACCAAAAACAGGAATGTGGCAATTCTATTCTCCCCAGACCTTTGTGATTTTTTTTTAAAGATTTCATGTTTTTTTCCAATATTTTGAGTGCATCTGCCTATGTGCATGAGCAGGGTTACAATGAACTGGCTCAAAGTCTAGCTTTATGATCAATGCTGCTGGGAGAGGCTCTGGAATACTGGCAAGCCTAAACTGGATTAAACAGGTTTGTGAATGATATGTTATCAGGTCAGGTTGGGGAGCATTCACTACTACAGTGTGTTGCTACATCCATCACATGATAAATCAGCTTGGGATCCTGGTTGGCAACCTCCCAGGCAGACATGCGGTCCAGTCCTACCCTCCAGAAATGACCATCTATCTACATGGGCATCCCCTTGGCCCGGTCCAACCACTCAGGTCCTCAACAAAGAGGATCCTGCAATCCAGATCACCCTTTTGGAATCGCGCTACAGGCAGTAGTGCCGTAACTGACACTCCCTCAGAATGCAGGTAATCCATGAGCAATCGTTCATTTAACATAAAAGTCAAACCAGCGGTACCCAAGTATTCTGTGAAGAGACACAGTACCAAAGGAGTCCACTCTTCATCTCAGGTCACTGGATAGCATCCATGTCTCACAACCATATAGCAAAACAGGAAGCACCAGGACTCTAAAGGCTTGAAACTTCGTCCTTTTGCAAAGATATCAGGAGCGCCCCACACGCCTTTCCAGCGATCTCATGACCCCCCACACTCTCCCAATCCGTCTACTGAAGAGTCACCAGAGACATGAATGTCACTGCTGATGTAAGTAAACCTCTAGAAAAGATCGTCACTCTCTCCGCAGACAGACACACTGCCGATGGTTGTGCCCAAGAGATCATTAAAGCCCAAGATCTTGGTTTTAATCCAGGACACTCGCAAGTCCAGGCACTCAGACACCTCAGAGCCCCGATCAGAGCCTCCGTTGAATCCACAAACATCACAGCATCGTCGACAAAGTCAAGATCAGTGAATATTTCTTCACCAACAGATACCCAACAGTCGCTGCACCCCATAACGCTGCCGACAACTCAGCCCATGCAAGCATTGAACAGGGTAAGCGAAAGAACACACCCCTGACAAACCCCAGAATCAACTGGGAAATACACAGAGGTTCTGCCCCCACTCTGCACAGCACTCACAGTACCAGGGTACAGACCAGTCATGATATCCAGCAACTTTGAGAGGATCCCGCAAAGTCTCAGGATTTTGTTATGTTAAAAATATAATATACTGTAATGTTTGATATACATTTTAATGAAGTGAAGTTCTTACAATATAACCTGAAATCTATCAAGTGAATTATAAACATATACATAAAAGTGATTTAAATTGAGTCAATTTTGAATTATGTTCAAGTTAAATCTGACACATTATGTCAAACTCTGAAGTATGTGGTGAATTCAGAATATTTGAATGAATGTTATCAGTGTGCATCAGTCCCATAGAAATGGGTCAGTAGGCCCCTATTGAATATACTGAAAGGATGAAGAAGTTTATTGTGAGCAATTTGATGAGTGATAGCATTGCTCACACACATTAATATCAAGAGTTTTGTTTGCTAAGATATATGCATACTGAAGCACTAGTCACTCGGTGGACTCATATATTTCAGTTTTTTATTTTTAATTCAATTTGTAAAAAATTCTAAAATCCTGTTTTCTCTTTTTCATTCCAGGTATTGAGTGTTGCTTGATGAGGGAAAAAATAATTTAAATGATTTAGCAGAAGGCTGCAACATAGCAAAATGCGAAATACTTTCTGAATCCATTGTATGCGTGTATATTGCTTTATGCTTTACTAGAAATATACATTTCTTTATTTTACAAAGTGGCTAAAATTAGGTTTATGTTTTGTTACTCATTAAACATGTTAGACTAAAAAGAAATTCATTTGGTGTGACCAATGTATTTACAATGTGCTATTCAAATTAAGTCATGTTGGGGAACATGCACTGGTACATTGCGTTGCGACAAAACAGCTCGGGATCCCGGTTGGCAACCCCCCAGGCAGACACGCGGTCAAATCCTACCCCCCGGAAATAACTCTTTATCTGCCGAGCCAGGTGTTACGTGGGCGACCCCTTGGCCTGGTCCAGCCACTCAGGTCCCCAACAATGAGGATCTTACTGTAGGAGCTGGATCACCCTCGGGGAAACGCGCCACATGGCCGTAGTGCTGTAGCTGACATTCCCTCACAATGCAGTTAATGTGCCTCATTCGACACAAAGTCAAACCAGCGGTACCCACGGATTCTCCAAAAAAGACACAGTACCAAAGGAGTCCAGTCTTCATCTCAGGTCACTGGATAGCATCCATGTCTCACAACCATATAGCAGGACAGGAAGCACCAGGACTCTAAAGACTTGGACCTTCATCCTTTTGCATAGATATCAGGAGCACCACACACCCCTTTCCAGTGACCTCATGACCCCCCATGCTCTCCCAATCCGTCTACTGACTTCATAGGAAATGTCACCAGAGACTTGAATGTTGCTGACAAGGTAACTAAACCTCTCGACAAGTTCTACATTCTCTCCACAGACAGACACATTGCTGATGGCTGTGTCCAAGAGGTCATTAAAGGCTGGATCTTGTTTTTTATCCAGGACACTCGCAAACCCAGACACTCAGACTCCTCGCTCAGTCTCTCGAGTGCCCCGATCAGAGCCTCCAGTGTGCTGGGTTGATAACATCACTTCAAGAGAGGCCCATTAAATTAACAGACTAATTAAAAGGGCAGGATCAGCTATGAGATGACCTATTTACCTACTGGAAGTAGTAAAGAAGGAGAGAATGAAAATAAAACTGAGTGTCGTTATGAACAAAGCTGCACATCCACTCTCTGACACACTAACACTGAGTACTTTCAGCCATCAAATTATTCATCAGAAGTGCGTAAAGAAATGCTACTGGGTACGATGGATGACCTGGAACAGAAGGCTTGGGCATCAATCAGTTTAGCCTTTTTCAAGTTTTTCAGTAACAATAAAGATCTAAATTATAAATAAATTGTGAAATATTTATTAGTTAAGTTTTAGGAATTGGGTTGCAACAGGAATCTCAAAGTTCAGTTTTTGGACTGGTGAGTGAAGGGCAGAGTGAAAGATTCCATCAGAATATCAAGGACATGGAAGGAAGGTACCAGAGATGTTGAGATGTCACTATGATGGTGGACTACTGCTAGAAGATTAATAGGGATGCACCAGAGTAAGTGCATAAATGACAGACTACCCAACAAAGTTCTGAATCAAAAAACAATGAAATGACAAAAACTAGAGAAGTTATATGTAAGTCAGTGAATATACTGTACATTGCTAATTTCATTATGTATATGTTTAAACATTGGTTAAATATTTTCATGTTAAATTCATTTAAAACAATATTTTATACATGAATACATTGTGAATGTGTTAAATTTTAATTTCAATTTTTTACATAGATGTGACGTGATGGCAACATTTAAACTAAATATTTTTTGGTTGTGATTGTGAATGCTAATTGAAGTAACTATCTATCCATCCATTATCCAACCCTCTATATCCTAACTACAGGGTCACGGGGGTCTGCTGGAGCCAATCCCAGCCAACACAGGGTGCAAGGCAGGAAACAAACCCCGGGCAGGGTGCCAACCCACCGTAGGGCGCGCACACACACTAACACACACTCACCAAGCACACACCAGGGACAATTTAGGATCGCAATGCACCAAACCTGTATGTCTTTGAACTGGGGGAGGAAACCAGAGTACCCGGAGGAAACCCACGCAGACACGGATTAAAGTAACTATTCCCAAATTAAACAATTCTGTATGAGTTTAATTTTGCAGACTTGTGTAATAAATTGGAATACTGGTTCACTTTTCTTGTCAGTCTTTATTTAAAAGGTCTCTTCCTAGTGCTACAATTATTAATGGCTTAGGACCCGAATAGTATTTTTGGGAACATTTGGAAGTTAACATACTTCCACAAAGCTTGTTCCCAGCTCTAAAATGGCAATAAAGAATCTAGAGAGTAGTTTTCAAAGAAAGACACTGATGTTGCTTATGCTTTCAAAGTGGCCTGCTTCACATATCCTCAGGCTAACAAATATCAAAATCCTCCAACCAGAATCTTGTGGTTAGAAAAAAAATTTAGAACTGTTTCTTTGACTATCAATGCATTTTCTATCAGAAAAAGGCATCAAAGGCAGATAAGACAAAGATTCTTTCTGTGATATTTCTGAAAGAAATCCATATTTGTGTGATGGTGAACAAAAAATGTACTGACAAAGGCTCAAGACTAACACAATATGCCAGTCTCAGATGAAACAGCTATTCCTTTTATAAAGAGTTCAAAAATGGGTGACCAGATGGCTACATAAAAACAGGTCAATGTAGTGTTGAAAGTGTTTTTTAATTTTTTTTCTTATACATTGGGGTCAGTGTACACAATTAAACAAGCTACAGTCAAGTTAAATAATGAATCAAGTTGAAACCAGCTGTCCATAAGAAACCCTCACTTAATAAGCCCATATAAAAACTGTTTACTCTTCCCCAGCTTTGTTCCATCAGTCAAAGCTGCACTTTTCCCTGGTTAGGAAAGTCTTTTGTTTTTCTTCTTAGGCTTTTGTTTCTGATTTACACAGCCTTAAACGCAGATAACTCTCTTCAACTTTCCATGTGTTTACAGTACTGAACCGGTTTTATGCCTTATCAGGGCAGGCCAGACTTAAATGATTCTGATAAGAGACACAAATGTGTACTGTTATTAAGAAGTGCTATCTATCTATCTATCTATCTATCTATCTATCTATCTATCTATCTATCTATCTATCTATCTATCTATCTATCTAGACATTTGTGGGCACCTGCCCATCATACCTACAATATATCAGATTGTTTGACATCCCATCCCAATGTCATTAGAAGTAATATGGAGATAACCATCCCCAACCTCAGCCTCACACACTTTGTGGCAATAACAGCCACCATTCTTCTAGAAAAGCCTTCTACCAGATTTTAGAGTGTGTCTGTGAAATATTGTGCCCATTCAACCAAGAGAGCATTGCATTGGTGAGGTCAGGTACAGATTTGGAGAAGACTTGTTTTAAATTAGCATTCCATATCATCATAAAGGTGTTCCATTGGGCTGAGGGCTCTGTGCAGGCCATTCGAGTTCCTCCACAACAGATTCGTCAAACCATGTCTTTATGGACCTGGCTTTATGCACAGAGACACAGTCATGCCGGAACAGAAAAAGGCCTTTCCCAAAGTGTACAGTCATCTAAAATGTCTTAGCTGACTGTAGCATTAGCAGTACCCTTCACTAGAACCTGGGGGTCTAACTCAAATCCTAAAAAACAGCCCCATACCATTATCCCCCTCCACGAAACTTTATAGAAGGCACTATGTAATCCAGAAGGTCCTGGCATCATCCAAACCTAGATTTGTCCATCAGACCAGCATATACTAAAGTGTAATTCATCACTTTAGAGAATACATTTCCAATGGTGCTGTGCCTTACACCACTCTAGCCGGCACTTTCCATTGTGCATGGTGGTTTTAGGCTTCTGTACAGCTGCTTGGCCATGGAAACTCATTTCTTGAAGCTCCCAACACACAGTTCATATGCTAATGTTGCTTCCAAATGCAGTTTGGGACCCTGTTGTGAGTAATGCAATAGAACAGAGGTGAGTTCTACAGCTATGCACTTCAGAACTCGGCGGCCATACTTTGTGAGTTTGCATGGTCTACCACAGGGGTCGGCAACCAATGGCTCTGGAGCCGCATGCGGCTCTTCAGCCTCCTTGTAGTGGCTCCCTTTGGCCTTGATAAAAAAAAACATGAAAATGAGTAACGGCAATTTCTTAATTTCATTTGTGTATATATATATATATATATATATATATATATATGTTTATTTACTATTACTACTACTACTGTTATACACTTTAACATCTAATTTTTATTTTTATTTATTTATTTATAATTTGTCAACTAAAATATGCGTCACATCTACTTCTATAGCCCTCGCCTTTACCTGCAGGCGGCTTCTGGGGTATGCGACCCCTGTGCTAACCATAAATAAATCCCAAAAAAGAAAATCTCAGAAGAAAATAGAGTTTCATTTTGCGTGGACAGAACATTTGCCTTCACCGCCAACGACGCTGGCTTACCGGTGTGCTTAATATGTGGCAATAAATTATCAAACAACAAAAAATGTAACATTGAAAGACATTTTTGAAACAAGCACTCAGCATTCACTGAAAAATACCCGTGAAGATGAGCGAAAGAGAGCAATTTCGGAACTGCGACGGAAAGCTGAACAGAGCAAACATACTTTCAAAAAGTGGATCACTTCTCCACAGTCAACTACAGCTGCTAGTTTTGTGGCAGCTCAAGAGATCGTAAGGAGGGGTAAGCCGTTCACAGATGAAGAATACATGAAAGATTCGTTCATAAAAATATCAGAGCATCTATTCTCCAACTTCTGAACGGTAAATTGTTCAGAAAATTAGAGAACTGCCTCTCTCTGCAAAGACCGTCAAAGACAACAAATATCACCAGTAAGCAAATTGATGACATCAATTCAGCTCCAGCATTTTCAATTGCCTGCGATGAGTCAAGTGATGTAAATGATATTGAGCAGACAGCACTGTTATGCAGATATGTGAACTCTGATGGGCCGCAAGAAGAACTGATTGGACTCATACCACTAAAGGGCCAAACGCGGGGACAGGACATTTGTGAGGCTGTTGTAAGTTGTCTAAAAGCCAAAGGAATAAACACTATTCACCTGGTGTCAGTGTCTACTGATGGGGCACCCAGCATGAGAGGAACACAGAAGGGCTTTGTGAATTTACTTCAAAAGTCACTGGATCAAGAGCTGAAGACGTTTCACTGCATCCTCCACCAAGAAACACTGTGTGATCAAACATTCCTCCCTGAATGTGTGGAAGTGATGAACCTCGTTATCAAGACAGTGAACAAAATAATTGCAAACAGGTTAAACCAACGACAGTTCTGTTCACTGTTAGAAGTCGACAGCGAATATTCGGATCTCCTGCTGCACAACAGAGTCCGGTGGCTGTCGAGGGGAGAGTTGCTGAAACGCTTCGCTACCTGTCTGGAGCATGTGAGAACCTTCTTGGAAAGCAAAGGCCTCAACTATCCTGAACTGGGAGACCTCGACTGGCTGGTAAAGTTGCACTTCATGGTGGATATGACAAGTCACTTAAACACGCTGAATAAAAATCTCCAAGGAAAGGGAAGCACGGCCCTGCAGATGCTGGAGGATGTTTTGACGTTTGAGTGCAAGATGACAGTGTTTGCCAGAGATGTACAGAAAGGTACGCTTTCTCATTTCCCCTCCCTGAGAGAGTTCAAAGAAGCGAACAATCACATAAATTGTGATTATTTCCACTGTACGATTATTGCAATGCAAGCTGCATTCAGAGAAAGATTCAGTGAGTTCAGAAAGGAAAAAAAACACTCTCTCCTTCCCTGTCACACCCCTGGACGTCGACCCATCCCTGCTGAACACATCTGCATTCAGAGGAGTAAGTAAGCCCGATCTAGAAATTGAACTGGCCGACATAGCGGATAAAGATTTATGGGTGTCCAAGTTCAAACGCCTGACAGCGGTCGCCCGTCAGAAGGCTACTCTCGCTAAAGAGCACAAATGGAGTGATATTGAAAACCTCCCCAAAACCGACAAACTTGTTTTCGACACATGGAGTGCCATTCCCAAAATGTATATGAACATGAAAAAATATGCATTTGGAGTCCTGTCCATCTTTGGCTCAACATACTTATGTGAGCAAGTTTTCTCAAGCATGAACTTCATAAAGTCCAAATATCACTGCCACCTCACACATGAGAGCCTGCAGTCCTGTGTGAAGGTCAAAGTCACATTGTACAGCCCCGACATAGAGATGATCTGCAGCGAACTTCAGAAACAGAAGTCACATTAAACAGGTGAGAACAATAGCATTTAATAGGCTATTATGTTTCAGGAAAAAAAAAACACATTCATTTCAGGGCCGAAGCTGATGTAGGTTTTTTTGTATGTTCAGGCGTTTCAGTTGATTGCTGGCTGAGAGGGAAACCTGAAGAGGATGAGAGCACAGTGAAACAGAATTTTATGTTTACTTTTTTAAAGCTGCTAAGCTACAGCTAAATGTTTTATTTATATTAAAGTGGGCTAGTTTTTATTTTAATTTTACACAGGTATAGGAAGGACTCAAATAGGCCTGCATAGTTCAGTTTAATTTATTTCAGAGTAGGCCTACACATGCACACTGCACTTCTGTTTGTTGTATTCCGTGGTTGTAACATGTAAAATCTAAAAAAAGATTAAAACTTATTTAGTTTATAAGCTGTGTTATGTTTTGCGGCTCCAGACTATTTTTCTTTGGAGGAAGAGGGGGCAAAATGGCTCTTTTGATAGTGAAGGTTGCAGACCCCTGGTCTACCAATTTGCTGCTGAGCTGTTGTTGCTCCTAGACGCTTCCACTTCACAGTAATATCATTTACACTTGGCTAAGAGAGACCTAGAAAAGCAGAAAGTTCATTGTACTGACTTGTGCCCTAGGTGGCACCCTATAACAGGGCCTAGTTAAAGTCACTGAGATCTTCAGTATGACCCGTTCTTCTGCCATTGTTTGTCAATGGAGACTGCATGGCTATGTGGTTGGTTAAATGCACCTGTTAGCAATGGGTGCAGCTGAAACACCATAAATGAATAATTTGGAAGGATTTCCACAAACTTATGGCCATTTTAATCTATCTATCTATCTATCTATCTATCTATCTATCTATCTATCTATCTATCTATCTATCTATCTATCTATCTATCTATCTATCTATCTTGTTGAAAATACAGTATGATGCATTTGAACGTAGCATGTATTTATGCAGTCTTTTATCAAGAACTATGAATATACTGTAAACTGCTCAAAAAAATTAAATGACCACTTTGAAAACACATCAGATCTCAATGTGAAAAAAAAATAATTCTGGATATCTATACTGATATGGACTGGGTAATATGTTAGGAACGAAAGGATGCCACATCGTTTGATGGAAATGAAAATCATCAAACTACAGAGGACTGAATTCAAAGACACCCTGAAAATCAAAGTGAAAAAATTATGCAGCAGGCTAGTCCATTTTGCAGAAATTTCATTGCAGCAACTCAAAATTGTACTCAGTAGTTCATATGGCCCCCACTTGCTTGTATGCATGCTCCTCATGAGATGACAGATGGTGTCCTGGGGGTTTCTCTTCCCAGACCTAGACCAGGGCATCACTGAGGTGCAACCTGGCCGCATCGGATGGACCGAAACATAATGTCACAGAGATGTTCTATTGGATTTAGGGGAGGCAAGTATGGGGGCCAGTCAATAATATCAATTCCTTCATCCTCCAGGAACTGCTTGCATACTCTCGCCACATGAAGCCGGGCATTGTCGTGCACCTGGAAGAACCCAAGAGCCACTGCACCAGCATAGGGTCTGACAATGGGTCCAAGGATTTCATCCCGATACCTAATGGCAGTCAAGGTGCCGTTGTCTGGACTGTAGAAGTCTGTGTGTCCCTCCATGGATATGCCTCCCCAGACCATGGCTGACCCACCACCAAACCAGTCCTGCTGAACATTGTTACAAGCAGCATAATGTTCTCCTTGGCTTCTCCAGACCCTTTCACATCTGTCACATGTACTCAGGGTGAACCTACTCTCACCTGTGAAAAGCACAGGGTGCCACTGAAACTGATTAACAACCCCCTCTGCTACTTAACTGACCAGATCAATAGCCCAGAAGTTTCATTGACTTGATGCTATACTGTGATTAAAAAGTGCTCCTTTAATTTTTTGCAGTATATAATAAACTAGGAAAATACCCGCGCATCGCAGCGGCGAAGTACTGCTTTTAAATTTTTATTAAGAAGAAAAGTAAACCATTTTAAACTGAGGGAAAATATACCAATAATTATTTGCTATGGATCTCTTTGTATACCACTTTGTCAGTTCGGCCCTCCAGTTGCAATATGACCAAGCTGTGCGCTGAGTTTACTCTTAAGCATGCAACGTACAGTTGGCCATGTGAAAAGCAATCTTGCCTCAAATCAATGGCAACCTTTTGTAGGGTCTGTTCCTGAGACTTATTAATTGTCATTGCGAAGCAGAGCCTTACTGGAAATTGGAGCCATTTGAATTGAAATGGGAGATCAGAGGGTATAACGGGGATGCGAGGAATAAAAACTCTCTCACCTGAGCAACTGCCAGCAAAAATAGTTGCCTCAATTAGGTTCTTTTGCAGACACGTGACTTGAAGTCTCGTGCCGTTACAAAGTTTCGGTGGCTGTAAGTTTTTCAGTAACATTATTGGTGCCCCAACCTTCAAAATTAGATTATGCTCAGGAGTGCCTGGAGGATTCAGAGTGTGGAGAAACTCTAGCGACAGCGTGTGTATTAATTTGTGGATTTTTTCTATGAGTATTTGATGGCAGCGTCACGAAGTTGTTTCCGCAAGACCGCGTTAGCTGCGGAGCTCAGCTCGGAACGAAATTAAGTGAATGAAATGACGTGAATGGAAGGGGAGATGATGACGTGACTCCCCCACCTGCCTTAACTCTCTATCCCTCCACAAACACAGTTTCTTGGATCCCAACTCTCCTTTATATAAATCAAAAGTTCAGATAAAGGACTGGGGAACGTGTGGGGACTGTGTGTGTCTGGGTGTCTAATTTATATGTGTACTAGTAAAATACCCGTGCTTCGCAGCGCAGAAGTAGTGTGTTAAAGAAGTTATGAAAAAGAAAAGGAAAAATTTAAAAAATAACGTAACATGATTGTTAATGTAATTGTTTTGTCATTGATATGAGTGTTGTTCTCATATCTATATATATATATATCTATATATATAGATATATATATATATATATATATATACAGTATATATATATATATATATATATATATATATATATATATATATAAAAATACCCGCTTGGCAGCGGAGAAGTAAAAAGAAAAGGAAACATTTTAATAATAACGTAACATGATTGACAATGTAATTGTTTTGAGTGTTGCTGGCATATATATATACATGTGTGCATATATACACACACACATATACTATGGGGTGCCAAACAGGCAAATACATTGATTTTGTGAATATATAAAGTCGGCGTCACAATATATAAAGTCAAAACCTGAATATATAAAGTCAGCGTCAGAATTTATAAAGTCATTCCTGATTATATAAAGTCAACATCGGAGTATATAAACTCACTCCTGAATATATAAAGTGAAAGTCAAAATCTATTGATTGAAATGACTCTGAACTGAACTAAGTTAACAAAAACGTATTCAGAAAAATAAATTAAAAAAACACTGTTTGGTTAATGTTTTGAAAATGATGCATGTGCCCTGCCCAGGATTGGTTCCTGCCTTGCACCCTGTGTTGGCTGGGATTGGCTCCAGCAGACCCCCGTGACCCTGTGGTCGGATTCAACGTGTTGGGAAATGGATGGATATTCTGACACTGACTTTATATATTGAAGTTTTGACTTTATATATTCAGAAACAAGTTTTGACTTTATATATACCAACTCTGACTTTATATATTCAAATTTTGACTTTATTTATTCCGACAGTGACTTTATATATTCGGGAATGACTTTATATATTCAAGTTTTGACTTTATATAGTTAAATTTAGTCATCATTGCATAACTTTTTCTTTACCATAGAAGTTTAAGGACTAAATTCAACTTTCATTCCTAACAAAGATATTTCTGGCGACTAAATAGAACCTACTTATATCCAAATTCGAGCTATTGAGCTGTCGACTGCCTGCCTGAATAAGTCACCCTCGCTTCACTCTTACTTTTTTACCGTTCATTTAATCATGGCTAGTGGAGGAAAAATTATAAAATGGAAGGAGGATTACACTGAGTATGGCTTTACCAAAACAATTATTGATGGCGAATCGATTATTCATAAAGCTTGAATTGGTGATCTGTTTTTCTGTGTTAACCTCATATTTTTTCATACTTCTTCTCAAACCAAGGTGGTGCGAGGGTAAAATGAATCGGAAGCGCCGATCAAAGTAATCGGTGTACCAGGAAATCATGCATTGACATAAGTTCCCCTTTGCTTGTAATGCAAAGTGTGATTAAATGCGTGATTTTTTAACGCGTTATGGAGCACATGCATCGAAGCTTCTCAGCTGTGCTTGTGCTAAGAAAAGGAAACATTTTAAAAATAACGTAACACGATTGTCAATGTAACCTTTTGTAAGTAGTGCCTGGAGGATTCAGTGTGGAGAAACTGTAGAGACAGTGTGTGTATTAACTTGTGGATTTTTCTGTGAGTATTTGGTGGCAGTGTCACAAAGTCGCTTCCGTAACACTGCGTTGGCTGCGGAGCTCAGCTCAGAGCGAAATGAGGTGAATGGGAGGGGAGATGATGACGTGACTCCCCCACTTGCCTTAACTGTCAATCCCCCACAAACACAGTCTCTCGGAATTTGCATAAGCACAGCCCCTCACCTGCAATTTTAACTTGGTTACAAAGTGATCAAAACTCTCGTTTATATCCTGCGTCCTCTCATTAAACTTGTATCCCGCATTACCCATGGGCATGACAAACGCCAGCGGCAGCCTGTCTATGAACTTAATTTAAACTTTAGGTTTACACCTTGCTTTGTTTCCGAAGTAGCAGCACTCATGAATATGGTTGTATATGTCATTCGCTTGCTTCTTATTGTTTCACTGCCTTCTCAATTATATAATGCATGTTTTCTTCAGCGCTTTTTGGAGCTCTTCCTGGTTTTCTACGCACTGTGTTGACAGTCAGTTCACGTGATTACATGGGAGGCGTGATGATGTCACACGAAACTCCGCCCCCCACGGCTTTCGAGCTCAACTCCATTACAGTATATGGAGAAAAATATCTTCCAGTTATGACCATTACGCGTAGAATTTCGAAATGAAACCTGCCCAACTTTTGTAAGGAAGCTGTAAGGAATGAGTCTGCCAGGTTTCAGCCTTCTACCTACATGGGAAGTTGGAGAATTAATGATGAGTCAGTGAGTGAGTGAGTGAGTGAGTAAGGGCTTTGCCTTTTATTAGTATAGATATAGTAGTAATATAGGTTAAGTACATGTGAATATATTTGTGCTGTTTATAAATATGATATTCTTTCTGTTTCTTTACCTTGCTTTCTTTCTTTACTGCTTTCTTGTCGGCAGCGTTTCTATGAAGTTGTGGATTTGCCTGCGACTATTTAGCAACAGCGTGACAAACTTGTTTCCGTCTAGCCACATCAGAAAATGTACCATGACGTTTGGGCAGTCAATTACGTGGGAGGCGTGGGAATGGGGGACGCAACTCTGCCTCACACGGCGACCGAGCTGCAGGCTATGGCCGTATATAGTAAGTAGGATTCAGTCGACGACTAAGCGAAGAAGAAAGCAGCGTGGAGAAAAGAGACTCAAAACCATTGTTGAGAAAAAAGAGCAAAAAAGAAAAAATAATCAAGGTGCAAATTCAGAAAAATAAGGAAAGTAATTATCAGCCCGTAACAAGTGGAATTGAAACAAAGCACATCCAATCGGGCTCAAAATTAAAAGACAGAGAATAAAAGACAAAGTATAACTTCATAAAGATGTTCACAAATGTTGGCACTATACACATGAAGAGCAGGTTAGAGATTTTGAAAGCAGTGGAATTCGAAAGGCTCAAAAAAAAAAGTTGGCACAATACACATGTGGAGAAAGTTAAAGGATATTAAAGTAGGAAAATTAGAAAGTATAAAAAAAAGAAAGTAAAGATTGCATGAGCACAAACAAATGGAAATTATTACTCGAAAAAGGGAAAATAGTCACCATGGACTTGGTGTCATTGAAAAAAAAGCAGGACAAAGCGAGGTCAGAAATAAAAGACAGAGTAGAAAACAAAGTAAAACGTCATAAAGAGGTTAAAAAACAAGGGGCCAAACACACGCAGAGCAGGTTAGAGATAATGAAAACTGGAATTGAAAAGACTCAAAAAAAATGTAGGTGCGAAACACATGCAGAGCAAGATACAGAATATGAAAGCAGAAAAAACAACAGTGTCAAAACAAAGAAAGTAAACATCGTATTAGCGCAAAGAAAGAGAAATTATTACTTGGAGAAATAACGAAAAGGCGAATAGAGATCGAATATATGGACTTAGGCAATATGTCAGAAATATGGAAATACTAGCAAAATACCCGCACTTCGCAGTGGAGAAGTAGTGTGTTAAAGAAGTAATGAAAAAGAAAAGAAAACATTTTGAAAATAACATAACATGATTGTCAATGTATTTGTTTTGTCACTGTTGTGAGCGATGAGTTTTGCTGTCATATATATATATACTGTATATATATATATATATACACACACACACATATATACATATATATATATATACATATAAACACATACATCCACATATATATACATATATATATACATACCTACATATGCACACATACATATACATACATATACACACACACACATATATATATATATATATATATATATATATATTGTGGCAGTAGGGTGCTAGTGCTCCCTGGAACCCTCAGGTATAACTCCAGACACCAGGTAAAAGTCCAAGACTTTTTATTTTCTTTTAATACAGTGCACCAAGCACCTTCCACACTACTCATTAATTATAAACCAACACAATACTACATTCACTCCTCCTCACCCAGACACTTTGCTCCTCCACCTCCCAGCACAGCTCGTTGTCTGGACTGAGGCACCGCCCTTTTATAGCCCCTGACCCAGAGGTGTTCCTGTCCCAACAGTCCACAGTTCCTTATTCCTTCCGGGTCAGGGCAATCAGTCCTTTACTTCAACCCAGGTCATAAGGCACAAAAGAGCCCATAAGCCCCCCCACAGCGACTCCTGGTGGCCCCCAAGGTATCCAGCAGGGCTGTGTAAAAACACTACATAGTCCATAAGGCCCTGCTGGAACTCGGGGCACGATCATGCTGTCGGGAGAGCTCCTCCTGGCGGCCTGGGGGTGAGGGCCGGAGCACGAAGCCGCAGTCCTCCACAATATATATATATATATATATATATATATATATATATATATATATATATATATATATACTGTATATATATATACAGTACAGGCCAAAAGTTTGGACACACCTCCTCATTCAATGTGTTTTCTTTATTTTCATGACCATTTACATTGGTAGATTCTCACTGAAGGCATCAAAACTACTTGGTCAAATAGCCCTTACACAGCCTGGAGGTGTGTTTGGGGTCATTGTCCTGTTGAAAAATAAATGAGCGCCCAACTAACCTGACTTCTGCACAACACAACTGCTGGTCCCAACTCCATTGATAAAGCAAGAAATTCCACTAAATAACCCTGATAAGGCACACCTGTGAAGTGAAAACCATTTCAGGTGACTACCTGTTGAAGCTCATCGAGAGAATGCCAAGAGTGTGCAAAGCAGTAATCAGAGCAAAGGGTGGCTATTTTGAAGAAACTAGAATATAAAACATGTTTTCAGTTATTTCACCTGTTTTTGTTAAGTACATAACTCCACATGTGTTCATTCATAGTTTTGATGCCTTCAGTGAGAATCTACCAATGTAAATGGTCATGAAAATACAGAAAACACATTGAATGAGGAGGTGTGTCCAAACTTTTGGCCTGTACTGTATATATATATATATATATATATATATATATATACACAGTCTTTGGGGGTGCGAGCAACTGTTGCTGGGGGTGCCAGAATCCATCAAGGAAGAAAAATGAAAAACATTATTTGTACAAAATCTTAATTTATTTATCCATTTCTAAATAATTAAATGGGCAGGCTATTTCATATCAGTGCAATACGCTGCTTGTTAAAACAGATGACTCCCGCTCTTACGTGCAAGTCTGTGTGGATATTATGAACTATCGTATCTGTTCAAGTTCTATTTAAATTTTATATAGAAGGAATTTTTATTTAGTCGACAGAAATATCTTTGGTAGGAATGTAAGTTAAATGTAGGCATCATTGCATAAATTTTTCTTCACCATAGAAATGTAAAGAGTAAATTCACCTTACATTCCAACCAAACATATTTGTGTCGACTAAATAGAACTTCAAAAGATATATTTTTTCGAATGTGATCGCACAATTCAGATCGAGTTGACGCGCACTACATCGAGCCCGCGTGCTATTGCGATTTCGCCTGCATGCCTCAATAAGTCAACCTCCCTTCTCTCTTACTTTTTTACTGTTCATCTAATGTTTACACGGAGTATGGCTTTACCAAAACAATCATTGATGGCGAATAAAGTATCCATTATTCATAAAGCTTCAATTGGTGATCTGTCTTTCTGTGTTAACCGCATATTTTTTCATACGTCTCAAACCAAGGGGATGCGAGGGTAAAATGAATTGGGAAGCGCTGATATATATGTATGTGTGTGTATATACTGTATATGTATGTATATATATATTGAAATATTTTTACTGTGAAAAATGCAAAGAGTACGCAACACACGTTTCGCCCTAATTTTGGGGTCATCAGGCGTACACACTCAGTGCACTCCCTCTCAGGAATCGAACCTCAGACGTCGGCGCTAGAGGCGAAGCCTCTTCCATTGCGCCACGGCGTGTGGCTTGTCTTTTTGAGAGTATGTAGATCGGGGTATATATATATATACCCGCGCTTCGCAGCGGAGAAGTAGTGTGTTAAAGAAGTTATGAAAAGAAAAGGAAACATTTTAAAAATAACGTAACATGATTGTCAATGTAATTGTTTTTTCACTGTTATGAGTGTTGCTGTCATCAAGGATTTGATTATCATTATTTCTTTCAATCAGGTTCGTATTTGGAGGATGTGTTGTGTTCAAGTTACATTCCGTGTTTGTCAACCGTTGTAAAGATAACAGGTTTCATTCATCGAAGTGTTCACTACTCAATACTCATGAAGCTAAGATGTTTAACAGGCATTTCCGGTATTAAGTTGTGGATTTGCCTGCGAATATTTAGCGGCAGCGTGTCAATGAACTTAATTTAAACTTAAGCTTTACACCTTGCTTTCCTATTGATATGTCTGCAAAGGCTTGTTCAGATTCAGAGGGTTGTTCCTTTCTTACTGCATCAATAAACAGCTCGTCTTCCTCTTTATCTAAGACATCACACATGCAAGTGAGCCGCTCAGAGTACATGCATCGATGGTTCTCAGCTGTGCCTGTGCTATCTCGTGCGATCTTGCGATGTCCACGGCTTTATTTAATGTTAGCTCAGACCCGGCAATGCTTCTTCTCATTAAACTTGTATCTCGCGAATATCGTATTCATCGTAGGCATGACAAATGCCAGCAGCAGCGTGTCTACGAACTTAATTTAAACTTAAGGTTTACACCGTGCTTTGTTTCCGCAGTAGCTGCACTTATGAATATGCTTGTATGCATCACTCACTTCATATTCTTTTGCTGCCTTCTCAATTGTGTAATGCGTTTTTTGTTTAGCACTCTTTGGAGCTCTTCCTTGTTCTCTGCGTACTGCGTTCACAGTCAGTTGACGTGAGCTGCTCGGAGTACATGCATCGAAGGTTCTCAGCTGTGCTTGTGCTATCTCGTGCGATCTTGCAATGTCCACGGCTTTATTTAATGTTAGCTAAGACCCGGCACTTAAAAGTTTCTCTCGCACTTTCGCTGAGTTTATGCCAAACGCTAGTCTATCCCTGACTATATCATCTTCGTTTGCATAAGCACAGTCCTTCACCCGTGAATATTTAGCGGCAGCGTGTCTATTGGATTGCTGCCGATGGACGGCCTTATATGGGCAGGCACTCAATTACGTGGGAGGCGTGACGATGAGGAACGCAACTCCGCCTCACACGGCGACCGAGCTGCAGGCTATGGCCGTATATATGTACATAAGTAGGTTCCAGTTATGAGCTGTAAGGAATGAGCCTGACAAATCTCAGCCTTCTACCTACATGGGATGTTGGAGAATTAGTGATGAGTCAGTCAGTCAGTCAGTGAGTGAGGGCTTTGCTTTTTATTAGTATAGATAATCTAAAATTCACAACTTTTGAAACCTGTGTTACCTTATGTGAGGTCATTGTGGTACCCAGAACAATATATCAGTAAAGTGTAATGAACATTTTGTGCTGAATGAGTAAGATGAAGAAGCTCATCTGATATGTCACTTGTTTTAACCAGGATTGTGTAAGTTGTTTTTTCCACCATCTCTTGTTCATCAATTACTGCTGCCAACTCACAAACCACTGGTTCTCTTGTGTATTAGCGGTGGGAGGAAAAGTAAAAGAGATACTGTTTTGCCGATATTAGTGGCTAAGCGACCTTGTCTTTCTTCTGAGGTTTTGTTTTGCTGATGTGCTGGCCTTGCTTGTGTTATTAGCAGCTAAGCGAGTTTTCTGTTTCCTTGGAGGCGGAGCCCTTACCCAGACTCCACCCCTCACTTCTCACAGACACACACACTTCCACGCATACACATTTATATATAAGATGTTAATACAGGTATACAGAATGTGGTAGCATCTTGCAAAGTGGTTTAAAATTTCTAGATAAAGAGAAACTTGAAACTTTCAGGCAATGTATTGTAGTAATTAAGGCTTTGGACCACAAACCCTGAATTCAAATCCCACTACTGACACTTTGTGACCATCAGCAAGTCACTTCACCTGCCTGTGCTCCAGTTGAAAAAACAAAAGAAATGTAACCAATTGTATCTTTCTAATGCTGTAAGTTGCACTGGATACAACCTTCAGACAAGTAATAAAAATAATGCAACCATTTAACTTAGATGATATGAATTTTTTGGAAATTGTACTAGTATGAAAACATTTTAATGTGCTAAAACTGTTTCCATCGAAATTAAATAAAAATCTTCAATGATCTCTGCTCCTGATTAAAAAGGACATGAAGTCTACAAATAAATTTGCGTACTGTATGCAGTTCACGGCAATACTGTAACTACATTCAAGAACACTACAATAAACATTAATTTGTCGTAGAAATCAGATTTATTCTGTTGTGAATTTAATATTTCAGGTCCACTTCATCTCAGATTAGCCTGTGTGACAGCTGCCTGCCATCGCAGTTGCAGCTTGGGCAACCTGGCACCTAGAGCAAGGTCTGCTTATCTTACTCAATTCATGCGAGTGGCTCTAACATAAAAGCTCTGGGTAATTCTGCATTAATACTGAAAGTGTATTCAGAAAATCAAACTTGGAAACCAATTGATATATAATTGGAAAAAGAGCATTTCCCAGCTGATTTACTAGTTCCCTTTAAATGTGATCCACTGCTGATCAACAGTAACCACTACTGAAGCATGATGCTAGAGAAATTCAAGTGATGTCAGACCACTAATTCAAATACACTTGTTAAAAAAAGAAAATTGCCCCATTCCCAGGGTATGTATCAAATGGCATTCAGTGAGAAGCTGTTCAAGATTGATGCAAGCTTTGAAGACAGTAATGAGTATTTTTGAATCTATAGTAATATATATATATAGCGACTTTGTACTAAAAGATGCAGAAAGAATGATCCATTTATGAATTTTTAAATGCACCTCATTCAATTCAGGGCTGTGGGGAGACACAGCTTATCTCCAGTAGAACTGAGTGCAAGGCATAACCAGCTCTAGACCGGATGCCGGTCCAATGCAGAATTCATGTTCTTCTTTTTAATTTATGCAGCCAAAAGATGTGCTGTTAAGATAGCTGCAGGCTCAATTTTTGACTGATATGAGCAAATGCATATGAGTGTAACACGCAATGGGCTAGAACCCCATCATGGGCTGCTACCCTCCCGTGCTGGTTGACTGTAACTGTTCATGACTTTACACTGGAAAAGCAGATTCAGATGAGTGATAAGTATGACACTAGAGTAGTGAGTAGTTTGTATCGTTTTATAACGTGAGCAACATAGCGTCCTTTCAGAAGCAAAGCCACAGATAATTTTTAAGGTTTGATTTCAAGCATGAAATAGCATTTAAATCGGAATTTAGAATTATTTGTTACTGAATGCTCAGGCGGGCGGCACGGTGGTGCAGTGGGTAGCGCTGCTGCCTCACAGTTAGGAGACCCGGGTTTGTTTCCCGGGTCCTCCCTGTGTGGAGTTTGCATGTTCTCCCCGTGTCTGCGTGGGTTTCCTCCGGGTACTACGGTTTCCACCCACAGTCCAAAGACATGCAGTTTAGGTGCACTGGCGATTCTAAATTGTCCCAAGTGTGTGATTGGTGTGTGTGGGTGTGTGTGTGTGCCCTGCGGTGGGACTGGCTCCCTGCCTGGGGTTTGTTTCCTGTCTTGTGCCCTGTGTTGGCTGGGATTGGCTCCAGCGGACCCCCATGACCCTGTAGTTAGAATATAGTGGGTTGGATAATGGATGGATGAATGCACAGGCAGCAGAAATGGTAAAATCCTAACAAAAAATGTCATATCTGTAGTTCTTTATATACTCGTTGTTACCATACACCGGCATTGTTAAGGTGTTGCCAGAGGCTTTTCTTCTGCTTAATTTATTGTGATAACCTTTGTGTGGAGTGGTACAGTGGTAGTGCTGCTGCCTTGCAGTAAGGAGAACGGGGTACACATACCGGGCCCTCTATGTATGGAGTTGGTATGTTCACCCCATTTCCTCCGGGTGCTCCGGTTTCCTCCCACTGTCTAAAGACATGCATATAGTTGAATTGGCGATGCTAAATTAGCTTTAGTGTGTGTTTGGTATGTGTGTGTGTGTATTCACCCTGTGATGGACTGGCACCCTGTCCAGGGTGTGTTCCTACCTTGTGCCCAATGCTAGCTGAGATATACTCCAGCCCCCCACAACCCTGGTCTGGATTAAGAACAGGTAACCAGATTGTTATTTAGTAGATGAATTTGGATTTTCTAAATATTTGTGTTTCCCTTTGGCAAATGTACAGTGACACGCTCAGTCTGGGAGGCTTTAGCAATTGGACTTTGATGTGTCTGGGAGCGTGGGAGGCTTTGTATAATTGAATAATGCTAAGTTGCTAATTAAGTTCTTCCAACACTTGATACATGTGGTAGGTAACTGACACGCTGCAATAGCATAATACTTTATTGAGCATTTCTGGATGCTGATTATCAGCTTGTCCCTGTAAAGTACTTTTCTTATTTTCAGCTTGTTGTTTTAACTGTGACATATTTTTGAGTAGAACATTGTCAACAGTATTTATTTCCAAAGCAAAAACCCAAAGGAATGTGACAACTGCTTTTCGCACAGAAAGCAAAACTGAAATTGACTTTTATTCTGCCATACTGTTTATAACAGAGGCACTTAGGAGAATGTGGATTTTTCAAGAGAAAATGAATCTTGTTCAATATTTTGCAGTCTTTAAAAGGAAAAGACAGTTTAAACAACTGAAATAGCTAATTGTTTGTTTATATTTGTTAATATTGAATATATCTTAATTCAGAGAGATGACTCTACATGTTTAGACTCATTTTGTTTAACTCAGAATCAAGACAGACATGATTTTAAAGCACAATCAGAAGGGTACATGTTTAAGGACTATGGCCACAAAACATCCTATCTCTTCTTCATAAAAGGCATTTTTTATTGCATGTTGTTTTTTATATTGTAGAAAAGGTCAGACCTTATAAACTGTATTTAGTCTTCAATAAAGCATTTGGAAATTAACTGATGATGACAAAAAATAGCCATTCATTTCTATCAAATTCTGAAATAATCCTACTGAACTTGAAGAAGGCTGCAGATCCAGGCACAATATTCTTTCACCTGGAGTTCACTCACTGGGTGGTTCTGAAAATAGCGACATTTGTGCATTACAAAACCAGAAAGAACAAACACAGACAACCTACAGGAAATCTTTACAGGGTATATTGATGTAAAAACCACTGTCTGGATTTTTTTTTCTCCTGAAAATATCAGGTTTGTAAAATGATAGGCCCAGACAATATAAATATGTATCCAGTGAGCACATTATTAGGAGCACTATACAAATACTGGGTATGGCCTCCTTATACTCTCAAAACAGTGTCAGTTCTTTGCACCATAGACTCCAAAGGATTTTGGAAACATAAAGTCAGTGCCATCTATATTACTAAACGAAGGTTGTACATATGCACGGATGCCAGAGGCCAGAAGCACCAAAAGCACACGTGCACAGCGCTTCAGCGCCCCAGAGTCAAACCCAGCAGCTTCCCAGAGTCAGTAGGTGGTGCCCAATCAACACAACACAACCTGTAAACTAAACTTCAGGTCACAATACAACCACCGCCCGAACGCGAACGCGCACACCACCGCATATACAACCTTTGTTTAGTAATGTTTGTATATATGCACGGATGGCAGAGGCCAGAAGCAAGCCGTGCATAATACAACCGCCTCCCAAACGCGAACACACACACCACCGCATATACAAACTACTGACGTTTACCAGATAAATAACCGAGTGATTGGACTGCTTCCTGGAGAAAGCTACATCTTTCTAAGTACTGACAGTGTTGATTCTGAACACGAAACTGAGCATCTTAATTTCCCATTAGAATATTTAAATACTATTAGCGCGGCCTGATTACCACAACACAATCTTAACCTTAAAGTAGGGACAATAGTCATGCTATTAGAAACCTTAATACTAAACAAGGTTTATGCAACGGTACACGGTTTGTCATGTACAGCATGAGAGAAAATGTTATTGAGGCACAAGTGCTTACGGGATCCCATACTGGCAATACTGTTTTGATTCCCAGAATTGACCTTACAAGTTCTGACCTGGAATTACCTGTTAAACTTAAACAACACCAATTTCCCATTAAGGCTGCATTTGCCATGACGATCAACAAATCCCAAAGACAAACCATGGACAAAGTAGGGATTTACAGTGGAACTTTGGTTCACAACCATAATTTGTTCTAAAACTCTGGTCATAAACCGATTTGGTCATGAACCAAAGTAATTTCCCCCATAGGATTGTATGTAAATACAATTAATCTGTTCCAGACCGTACGAACTGTATGTATATATATGTTTTCAAAAGATTTTTAAGCACAAATATAGTTAATCATACCATAGAATGCACAGCGTAATAGTAAACTAAATGTAAAAACATTGACTAACACTGAGAAAACCTTGCACAACAGAGAAAACTAACAATGCAAGAGTTTGCACTGTAGCGCTACGAACCGCTCGCTAAAAACACATTTATTTAATGAGTTTTAAGCACAGGGGAAAAAAATGAACATTTGAAAAATCCGTAATTTAATAAACCACCAAGAAAAGTAACATTGCAACAATACACGCTATGAACCGATCACTGTAAACAGAAGTGAAGTGGAGGTTAAAATCCAATAGAAAAAAGTCTTCATTAAATACAACGAGGTTAAAACAATGCTCGGATCCGTCTCTTTAAAAAACAAGCCTTATGCATCCAGCCGTCTCTCTCTCTCTCTCTCATGCACGTCTATGTGTGTGTCTCTCTCATGCGCGCGTCTGTGTGTGTGTGTGTCTGTGTCTCTCTCTCGTGCGTGCATCTGCGTGTGTCTCTGGGTGTGTATGTGTGTCTTTCTCGCACTCGTCTGTGTGTGTGTGTGTGTCTCTCTCTCTCTCTCTCTGTCTCTCTCTCTCGCGCGTGTGTGCATGCGTGTGTGTATGTGTGTTTTTCTCGCGCTCGTCTGTGTGTGTCTCTCTTGTGTGCGCGTGTCTGTGTGTGTGCCTCGTGAGCGTGTGTGTGTGCGTGTGTGCAGATGCAAAAGTTTGGCGAACTTTTTGGTCATAAACCGATTTGTACGTGTTCCGAGACGTACGTGAACCTAGGTTCCACTGTACCTATCGGAGCTTGTATTTGGACATGGACAACTTTATTTTGTCTTTTCAAGAAGTGAAGGTTTTAACTACTCCATACCAGGGAGAGCTAAGTCAAGGACAGGAAACCACCTTTACCAAAAACGTTGTTTATAAGGAAATTTTTGATTAACTATTTTGAATTTACCATTTTATGAATTTTTGTTTCCAATTTACTTTGTTTAAATCTTTGCACTCCGATATTTGTTTTACTTATAAGTGCAGCAACTCAAAGAGATTTTGGACTGAAATTATATAACAATTACATTTCAATTTTAGTTTTAATAAATTGGTTAATTTTAGTACAAATATATTTATTTAATTAAATGAAAACTTTCCCAGGACGCTCCCACACTCCATCATTTTTCATCCCTCGGAGGGAACAGAAAGTGATTGCCATTCTTGGATTTATGATTCTTTAGAGAATCTGAGGTTTACTATTTGAAAATAAGACTCAATTACAGGATGATGGCCTATGTCAGCTCCAATACATCCCAATGCTGTTTTAAGTTATCTAATGGATTATATGAAAGATATCTTCCTGCATTTACTTGATTGGTGTGAGATCTTGAAAATGAGGAGACCACTGAATTGAGATGAATTCATTGGTACATTCCTGGAATCATTTCATTTTCCAGTCCTTTGGCATGGAGAATTAACCAACTGAAAAAAATGTTACACATATGTGCCCGTGCTACCATGAAGAGTGATCAAACGTTACTCTGCTTGTATCCAGGCACCGAAAATGTGTTACAAACATGCACCCATACAATTACACTGCCACTACCAGCACACATCGTTTACGCTTTGCAGGATGGATCTAACTGGACTCTAACAGTTCTCACCACATTGTGGCCCTCAAATCAGCACGAATCAAAATAAACTAAGATTCATCCAATCAGGAAATATTTTTCAGTCCTCCAGCATCTAGTGTTTTTTTCTTTCATTAGACCACTGCAAATGCACCTTCTTGTATTTCACTGACAAGAAGTTGTAGCGGTGCTAAGTGAATGGGGACTTCATAAATGTGTTCTGTGCTGTGTGAGAGCTGAATATGAGCCCTGGTCCAATGTGAACGTGGAATGTGTCTGAGTCTCATATCCTCCTGAGCTTATACTTAAAAGCTGACACTGTTATTTTATTATTCACTATGATTAATGTATTTCTTATTACTTTATATAACCCCTTAAGAGAAAATGTTATATTTATGGCATAACCATTCTTCTATAGTACTAAAGTTCCTGTTTTTTGTACCATGCTGAATCATAAAATTAATTAGGCCATTGTTCTTTACTTTTTGGAAAACATGGTGTACATGGCGAAGTTCACACATCTCCTAAAATGAAAAAATAATATATTTAAAATGTAATGTACATTCTAAACAAACAGGACAATCAATTGTGGTTATCTAAGGTATCAACATCTGCCATGTCCCGTTAGCAACTAGGTGTAACCAATCATGTTAAAAATTTTCTGAATTTGTAATGAATTCCTTTTAAAGAATAGTGACCTAATCAATGGATTGCATAAATATAGCGCAGAGGACACTTTTTTCTTGGCAAAAATACTAATGCGATGCTTTTTGCCTCTTCGGAGATTTGGATAAAGAATAACGATTGGCGCTTTCTCCTGACTGTGTTTTATTGCTTAAATCTGGGCATTCCATTGGGGGGTGTCTGTATTCATAATTTTCTTCCACAGCTGACTCGCGTCTTTTATATCGTTGTCCCATTTATATAGTGTATTGTGTGTCTGTTTAAATGTTTTCCCCATCGAGATAAAGGGGGAAGGAGAACGCTATAGAGCCATGACCCCTTGAGGTAAATGTCCCTTTCAATCACATCAATTCCATCTGGGCTATTGCTAAATAAACAAGAGGACGAAAAGAAATGGAGAATCAGTTACAACCCAGACACTTCACTGGAAACCAAAGAAATACAGAATTTTCACTCTTGCTGCTTTCAATGCCAAGCATTCAACTGCTTCACCATCACTACACAAACCCCAGGGTTCAGGATCATGCCGACACGGCAAGAAGAGCACGATGAGACTGTTTTTTTGTCATTTGGGGAAGGAGCAAACAACCATTACATCTGTGTGATATTTACCATAGGACAATTCCAACCAGACAAGTTCACTTCCGTTAATCAATTTCAGTTTAATCTTTTGGACTTTCATGTGTGTTTCGTGTTTTCTGTGTCTCATATCTGTTTCGTGTTCAGTGTAGGGACAAGGGAGGGTTTGTATTGTATATTTATTGCTGCACCTTTTATTATTTTATTCCGCCAGTCACTTCTGAGGTTGTGTGATATGTTGGGGCTGGCTGGGATGTGATATATATACATTGTTTGGAGTTTGTTTCATTTCTTTTGATCAATATATATTCATTTTATTATTTTACATACTATTTGCCTTTTACTTATTTTGATCGTCGATTGGGGAAGTGTTTTGGAAGAAGTATGGCTTGTCTAGTCTAATGTTCCCTCAGGTTGCCAGGCCATGGGTCTTGTCGGTGTAGTTGCAGGTCCAGACAACTGGGTCGGCTCTTACAAAGTGGTATTCCATTGGGCCATCAACTACCATAACCCATTTGTTACTCTGCTTAATTCTATTCATCTACCAATGACTGTCTTCATCAATGGTCTCTATTAGACCACATGGCTGCCACTTCCTGGAGTTTTTCTAGATGGCGGTTTGCTCTCTTATAGTCATAACAGTATTAGGGGAGAAATTTATGACAGGGCTGCTCTTCCTTACACAATCATGCAAACATTTTGGGCACCCATTGTCATTCCAAAGCAGGGGTGTCCAACTCTGGTCCTGGTGGGGCATGGTGGCTGCAGGTTTTCATTCTAACCTTTTTCCTAATCAGCAAACAGTTTTCACTGCTATTTAACTCCTTTTCCCTTCATTTTAATAGACCTTATTTATAGGCTTCAGTCCTCTGAATTGATTTGTTCATTCATTAAATGGCAGCCAAACAGAAATGAAATGTGAAACGAGCCAACAGATGACCAGCTAAATTGAAACATCAAACTCCAGCCAATTTCACTATATCCTCTTTCATAATGAGAAGCCAGTTCTTGCTGTTAATTAAAGCTGTTATTGAATATCATTACTTGTTGCAGCTCTCGTTCTGCCACAGCAGACTGTTGATTTTCTGTTTTTTCTAAGACCACCGTCAAGATGTTTTGGTGACCTGAGCAGACCAACATGACGGGGCCCTTCACCTTTCTTTATTTTCAGGTTAGTTGGTCATGTGGCAGCTTGCTGTGTGTCTCATTACTGTTTGGCTGCTCATTAAGGAAAAAGAAACAACTAAGGGGCCTGATTCACGTCAAATAAAACTAAGGAAAAACAAGTTAATCAGCAGCAAAAACAGCTCACCAAGTAAGATGATGGTTAGAATGAAAACCTGCAGCTACTGCGGACCACCAGGACCGGAGTTGGACACCCCTGTTCTAAACCAACTTAAAGCTTCAGTCTTGATAATTTGATAATGTACTTTTTGACGTTTAAAGGCTGATATATTGACTACATTTTGTAAGAGAACTCTAGTTTTTCTTATTCAGTAAGAAAGGAGGTATTAGTATATTAGTATTGGAGCCAAACCTTTACAACTCTGCTAGTCACCAAAAAGAACAAAATAAATGATTTTTACCATACCTAAACTACAGATCACACTATTTTAACAGTAGTTCCTATTATAGAAAAATTAAGATATTCTTGAAGAATTTGTTCAAATCAAGATCTTTGTAACGGATTAATTTCTAGAATTGATATTTCTAAAAAGTAAAGGTCTTCACATTGCGTTTTATTTTTTTAGTGATGTGAACTAGCAAAACCAACCACTAAACCACCATGTGTCCCACATACTGTATACTGTATACTGTATACTCACGTTTAAGTTATCCTGCAGATAAGTTGGGGCTTGATTTTACCATATAATTTCTGGTATTTTAGAATGTTGGTCGTATAAGTCAAATGCAGAAAACTCATGCTATTGGTCCAAGAGATTATGATATGCTAACGCCCACCTGAGAGAGTAACCATGGAGCACACTGCCTTTTTTTTCTATGTGGGTGTGGCAATGCGCTGTATCAGCTTGTGCTCCTAACCTCTCTCTCTCTCTCTATTGTGCCTACGTGACCACACAGGAATACCCAAACTATTTCGAAGCAACGTTTGCACTGATTTATGTTTTATATATCTCTCACACTCATACACCTTTATCATAAGAGCATCCCTTACCTACGATGGAACATTCGATCAGAAGAAAATACAAAGCTGGTTTTAAATTAAATATTGTCGAAGTAGTGAAAGAAACTGGTAACTGTGCTGCTGCACCAAAATTTGATGCGTCTGAGAAACTGATGCATGATTGGAGGAGACAAGATGTCGTATTTTTGAAAGGGCGCATAAGTCAGGGTATGATTTTATGATCAATTTTTCGAGTTTCAACACCTGATTTATACGTGAGCATATACGGTAGTTATTTAGGATAATATTTTCCTTTATTCTGATCATATTTATGTGTTTTTGCTGGGCTACCAAAAGACCCAAAAACAAAACAAGCTTGGCACCAAACTTAAGAAGCAGGCTTTGCTGCCTGCACGTGCCAAATTGAGGCAAGTCTGAAATCTTTACACAAAGTGAGAAAAATCAAGTAACTTCTGTCACTAAAGAACAAAAGAATTTGTTTAATGACAATACAGTTTAATAATCCCATCCCATCTTTTAAGCCTGCTTAATACTGAGCACGGTCACAGGAGGCCAGGCCCTATACCAGCAAGAAAATGCAAAAACAGGCAAAATACAGGAAAGCTGTCTCAAAGAGGAAATACAAGAAAATTAATTCTATATCCTTAAGCCAGAGAGTCCATAAAAATCCAGAACATAAAATACAAATTATTACTTACAAAAACCAAAAATACAAAGGGAAACCACAGAAGGGAGTTAAACAAACATAAGCAGGAGCCTGTGCCCCAGTAGGTTGATTGCAGCCTGCTAGGCCCATAAGTAGGGCTGGGGTCAGTCCCACAGCATTAGTATCAGGGGCCCCACCCCACCTTAGGTTCAACATTCAAAGGACAAGGACAATACCTAACCGAATTAACATACAGTATTCACTTTGTCTGATGTTTTAACATTTTACTACTATATAATGTTGAACCACAATAGACTTAATTTGACTTAAAACTCTTACATGTCCGAATGAAAAAAGGTCTCTGAGAAATGGTCTAAATTAAACACAAAATGTTAGATTGCATAAATATTTTCAAGTCAGTGTTTATTAGATGCATCTTTGATATCCACGACATCCTTGAGCCTGTGTGCACAGATCTCTATCTGCTTTGCATATTTGGACACTGCTATTTTCCCCCATTTTTCTTTAGAAACCTGCTCCAGCTCTGTCAGGTGCAAGGGGATCATGTGTGACACAGCCTTTTTCAAGTCCAGCCAAATTCTCAATAGGATTGAGATCTGGACTCTGACTCTGCCACTCCAGGGCATTAACATTGGTGTTTTTAAGTCATTCCTGTGCAGCTATGGCTTTATGCTTGGATTTGTTGTCTTACTGAAAAACAAATCTTCTCCCGAAGCGCAGGTTTATTATAGACTTCATCAGGCTTTTCTCCAGGATGTTTCTGTATTTTTGCATTCATTTTGCATTTGTATTAAATTTTCCCCACCTGCCATCACATCACAAGCCTTTCAGGGTCTGCTGAAGAGACACATCCCCACAGCATGATGCTACCACTACCATGCTTTGGTAGATGGTGTGCTTTGATAAGAAGCAGTGTTTCAAACATTGCATTTACTCTGATTGCCAAAAAGCTCAATATTCATTTCAGCAGATCATAAAACCTTCTTTCAGATGACTTAAAAGTCTCCTATGTGCCTTCAGACAAATTCTAGCTGATGTGACATGTGATTTTCTTAACAGTGGCTTTCTCTCTCCCATAAAGCTTTGACTGGTGAAGCACCTGGGTAACAATTGTTGTATGTACAGTATTTCCAGTCTCAGCCAAGGGGTTTATAATGTCTTCTGAGTTCTCATAGGTTTCTTGGTGGCCACCTTTACTAGTCTTCTTCTTGCACGATCACTCAGTTTTAATCAACAGTGTACCACACTGTTTCCATTTTTCAATGATTGATTTAACTGGACTCTAGAGGATATTCAGTAACTTGGGTATTTTCTTGCCTTATTATTTTCAACCACCTTTTCGCAGAGTTGCTTGGAGTATTCTTTTTATCTTCATTGTATAGATTAGGCCACCATACTGACTCACCACAAATTAGACTTTCCAGATATGATGTAGTTGTACTACAATCAACTCAAGCCCCTTGACTACAGACAAGTGATCTTCACTGAACTAATGCTGTGACTTCTAAAACCAAATGGCTACAAGGGTTTTGATGGTTTAGGTGAGTCATATTAAAGGGGTGAAAAATTATAATTATAAAAATCAATTAGTTTGTGTATTATGTTTGTAAATAATTTAGACCACTTTGTGAAGATCTGTTTTCCCATTAACCTTTTAGAGCTTTTTTCTGTTGATCGGTATCAAAAAACAAATTTACTCCACTGTGACTCATTGTTGTATAACAATAAAATGCAAAAACTTCCAAGGGGGTATTTTATTGCACACTGTAAGATAATACAGATAGTCTTTTAAACAAACAATAATAATTAGAAAATAATACAATATATTTAACAACATAAAATGCAGAAGAAAACATAAAAAACACAAACTGAACAAATTAAAAGAAAAGAGATTAGCGCCAGGGATGGGACCCTGATTAAACCAAGACAGTATACTGGTGTGGTTTATGTGGTTTTGATTTTTTTAGTTTGCTTGTTGGCATTTTGTTAATTGACTTTAAACTTGAATTGATTTAGAGTGAGAACATTTTTTAATTCTACATGCCTATTAAAATGCAAAGGACACAAATGCCTTTTACTATTTACGTATATTATACTTTTACTATTACAGAGACCCTCTAGGTACTAAAATGTAGTCACTGGCATAATAGATAACAATTTATTATAGCAACAAAAGTCACTATGCATTCTCATTTATTATTATTTATATATAAACTAGGGGGTTATCCCCGGCTCACTTTGCTCGTCAGCCCCCACAACCGGCCCCGCCAGCCACCTTGTGAAGAGGGGGGCTGAACGCACCCCAAGGAGACACGGTCACTCCTCCGAAACTCCCTCTCAAACCGTGATACAATGGGAAACAAATACAGTTTTTATTTTTTACCTCCTCTTTGCTGCTGCATCTCGCGCGGCGCTTTGAACATTTAAAAGCCTGTACAACAACTGTCTTTGTCATCTACTCTTTGTCTTTTATTTCCAGTCCCGGGTTTGGTTAAATGTCTTGGCACAAAGTCTCGTCTTGCGGGATGTGGGTTCTTGATATTTTAGTTTATAATATAAAAACGGAATAAGAATCTGATAATCTAACAACATCACATTAAAGTTCGATAAATTCTGAAAAGAATGACACCAAACATATATATGTAGGTTTTAAAAAAAGCCTGATTTAAAGCATGACAAAAACGTGATATAAAAAGTCACATAAAATTGTTGCACAAAATTGTTGCACTTTTAGGGTTAGGATTTTATATATATAGAGTAGATTAAAATTGGTTAAAGTTTGGTAAATGACATACTCATGTATAGCTTATTTTTAAGCAGGACACATTCATTAACATTCCACATCACCAATTACCAACAAATTACAACAACCACATTCAGACTACACACAACAGACATATCAGCTATAAGCTAAGGCAGATTGGCAGGTCTACCAGGTGCAAACACATTATTTTAAAATCAGTAGAACGGGGTAGCATAAAAGGAAATTCAAAGTGTAATAACTTTATTTCTAATAAACATTCAATTTTCCAACTTCTGGTGGTATCATCAGTCAAGACAAACTGAATAGTTTAAAGGTACCTACTACTAAACAGTAGTGACTATAAACTTGGAATGAGGGGTAAGAAACAGGGTAAAAACTCGAAGCACACCTTGTAGATGCTGCTTGATGCAAACGTGTTTGAACAACATCAGAAATTCAGTATCAAAATGATACATGCAATAGAAGGTTTGTTGCCAGCTGAAAGTTGGCAGCATGCAGAACCAAATATTAGAGCACAGTTTGTATATCTCTGTGTACTTACGAAAAGTTCGGAGTGGCTCGTTTGGTTCACTGGCTTCACTGACTCCATGTATGTTCACTGCTCGAACCACAAATTGGTACTGAGTATCGGGAAGGAGCCCTTTGATGACCATAGACTCTGCCTCTATCTTCTCTTTAATTGCAGTCCATTCTGAGTCAAGTTCTGGCCTAAGAAAATAAATCAAGGTTCAACAAAATTACTATTTTGATAATACACAGTATTTATTAATACTTTTACTGTTAATAGGTGAATGTTAGTCCACTCGATAAATAGCTTCTGCTGTTAAAAGAAATGCAGTCTGGGAAGACAATCAAAAATAGCCAAGCTTTTCTATAAACTAAATTATTACTTGTAGACTGATAATGTCACCTTTTATGTCACAGCTCTCACTGTCAAGTTCTGCAAATGCTGGGAGGAAAAAAGAAGCTGCCAAGTGTCTGTACTTTGGACCAGCAGGCAGCCCATTACCACAGATCTTTGCTTTCCCCAGATTTGGCATTCGATCTCTCATCACCGTTGGGCATTTTGACCCACTGTGAGTAGTTTATAAATCTTTGCTCAGTTAACTGACAGAGAGAATAGCAGGAATCTGATCCAAGCATTAATCAGGAAAGGCTGATTCAGTTTGGTTTGCTTTTGGTAGCCTTTGTCTGTCCTGCATGGACTCACACAAGTAATGCACTGACTATGTGTCATTTGAAAGCTGATGCAGCTTACTGCAGTATTCATAAACCTGGGGCTCAAAGTAAACTGTGAATAACATTGACTTTTTTTCTGTGTAAAGTCATGTAAACTCCAAATACATCAGAATAAAACTGACAGATAACATAATCGATAGTCTAATTGAAAGGAACAAATATCCCTCATTTACAAGTGCATTAGAAAAAAGAAGCATGTACGGGAAAGTATCGTTGCCAACATACAACATCAGAATAATTTTGACTATGGCAATCTCATAACTAGTGATAGTAGTATTAAACAAAAGCAGCTGAAGCCAGATCTTTCTTAAAAATGTGCTCCACAGCTTGTCACTCACAATCACAATATTCTTGTCCTACATTACACTACTTGTACTAGGTATGGACCCAGTTCCTACAAAGTGATTTTATTAGATAATGAGGAGAGCATTACTCCTTGCCCTCTAAATTGTATTGGACAGTTCCCGTTAGATAAACAGTACTATACTTGATTCATGTGACCGCTGAAAATTAATTTATTTCAGATAGTATTTCTCTCATATCTCCATATCTCCTTAAATAAAACTAGGGGGCTTTGCCCCCTGCTTGCTTCGTTCGCCAACCCTTCCCAACCCCCGACAGCGCTACACGCCGTTGTGAAGAGGGGGTCTGAACATACCCCAAAAAGACGCGGCCGCTCCTCTGAAACCCCTCTTAAACGGTGATACAATGGGAAATAAATACTTTTTTTTACCTCCTCTTTGCTCAATCAGCTGCTGCTGCCATCCCACGTAATCTGCACTTTACTCGCCTAGAGCTCCCCCAGCCAGCATTACACACTGTTGTGAAAAAGGGGGCTGAATGCACCCCAAGGATATGTGGCCACTCCTCAGAAACCCCTCTTAAACGGTGATACAATGGGAAAAAAACAACAGCTGTTTTTTTACCTCTTCTTTGCTCGATCAGCTGCTAGCTTGCTGCTGCTACTGTGCCGCATGATCTGCATTTCGTGCGGCGCTTCGAATATTTAAAAGCCTGTAGAGCATCTGTCCTGTTTTTCTCACTGCCTTGTCTCTCTTGTCCCCCAGACATCCTCAAACACAATGCGATTTCTCTTTTCACTGTTCCATTATTTCACTGAGTAATATTTTCCATTTTGTTGCACTAAATGCAATCTTTATTCTCATTTCTTTGAGACTTTTGAATTTTCCTACTTCCATTATCTCCAACCTGCTCTGCATGTGTATCACGGGACTTGCTTCCAAAGGTTGTAAGTATGGCGTGACTTGTCCGTCTCGCGGCATGTGAAAATGTGTCTCTGTCTCTCTTCAAAAGATCAAGTCTCATCACCAGGAAAAAAGTCTCGTTGCAAGAATTTTTTTTATATAATAGAGAGATGTGTTGCTTTGTCCTGTGAAATGATTAATTCAAATATACATTTTAACACTCATGCACTTTGGAGACAACTTCAGGGCTCAATGGTTGTACTGTCACTTAATATCTCTCCTCTTCTTCTACCTGCAGATCCAACAATGGAGGACATGTCGATGTCACAGCACCATTTAATAAAGTGCTAGGTGTTGTCACAGTTCACTCTGTCTTCCCGCAAGGACAATACTAAACAATGGGATAAGAAACTCTAAATGCCTCAAAGTATATTCTGCTCTCTTTTCAGGTCAGAATTAGGCATCTCTGCATGAGAACTACCTTTTTCAACCCTCGCAAACATAAGCAGTTTTTAATATCTGGAAAACATTTGGGATTAAATTGCTTAGTGATCTTTATACATACAACATCTTTGCATCTTATGAACAATTACATTCCAAATTTAACTTTCCAGCAACACATTTCTTTCACTATCTTCAAATTAGAAACACTATTAAATAGAACCTGCCCTCCTCTATGCTGGAAAATATATTGCTCAGTTTTGTGGACTCAGACAGCATTTCTGCAATATATAAAATTATTTTACAGTCCCTGCCTTTCAAAGATCCAAGAGGACAATGGGAAAAGGATCTCTCCCTCAACATCTCAGAAAAGGATTGGACGGTAGCAATGCAGAAAATTGACTTGAGTTCCATATGTGCAAAGCATACAATTATTCAACTCAAAATTATATATCGAGCACATCTGTCTCGCTTAAAATTATCCAAAATGTTTCCAGGGCAAGATCCAACATGCGAACGCTGCAATCAAGTCCCAGCCTCACTGGGTCACATGTTTTGGGCCTGCACCAAATTAACATCATTATGGACCAAAATTTTTAAGTGCCTTTCAGACAGCCTTGGTGTCACAATCTCTCCTAACCCATTAACGGCTGTGTTTGGTGTTCTTTCAGATGGGGTTAAGTGGAGAAAGACAAACAAACTGTGATTACCTTCACTATTGACACGCAGACTTATTTTGCTAAACTGGAAGAATCCTAACTCTCCTCTTTTAAGTCAGTAGGTAACTGATGTTTTTTATATTATTTGAAATTGGAAAAAAATAGTTTTTAGTTCAGTTAGAGGATCTGTGCAGGACTTTTTCAAAACCTGGCAGGATCTAATCAATACTATTTTAGAATAAGCTCTTAAAGCACCAAGGAAGTAGATTCTCTTCCCATTTCTTTTTCTTCTTTGTTTATCTTTATCCGTCTATTAAACTCATCAATTTATGTATTTTTACAAGCTTTAAGTTTTACTCCGTTAGCCATGCTTTTTTTCTCAGGGGTGGGGGTTGATTTGTTTTCAATCCTATTTTTCAAAAAAATTAATCTATTTGTATGGAATGATTATAATAAAATCAATAAAATTAAAAAAAAAGAATTAGGCATCTCAAGAGAAAGACACAGTCAGAAAGGTCACCGGATGTGTGTAAGGGAGTCTGGCACACCCTGCAAGGTCAGAAACTGGAGGAATGCCACTACTGCTTATGCATCTCCAGGTCACAATAAAAGAGTCAAAGGGCAATTATAATTACAAAGGGTACCCAAACCTCTAACCTAAGGGAGGAACAAATCTTGTTTTTCTATTTTGAACTCAGCAACATATTATTTAAAAGGAACTTTTGGACTTGTTGTTTGAAAGGAGGCCATGTCAAGGAAAAGATTGCAGATTTGCTTGAATAAGGCCGTTTTCTTCAGATGTTTTGCTTTAGCAAGTTGCTAATAAATCCCAAAACTCAAAAATAAGGAGCGTTTACTAAAATCATAAATGATTCTGCTTCTTGGATGGCTCCCATTATAATCTGTTTTGTATATCACAGAGGATTGTTTTTTTTTTGCTGTTTTTATATTTTTTTACTTTCTGCTTTTCTTTGTGTTCTATTTCCATTTTATTCACATTAATTATTGTGTATTTGTCCTTTTAATTTCTTTTGTTTTGTCTTCCATTTATTATGATGTTAAGTATTTTATTATGTTCGATGGAGGAGAGATGAGACCTAATTATAATAAAGGCCCCTGCTGCTTTAAATCGTCTTAACTGGAGCATCTGAGGACTACGTAAGGTTCTTTCTGACACTGCATCAGTGCAGTGGCATTAGTTTATCTCGGACTGCGCTCTTCTGCTCCCCTGTGCTCGTATGCATTTGTTTTGGTTGCTGGGTCTTCTGACCATTTTGTTAGAGATTTTGCACATTTATTATGCAATTTTGTTTAAGGATTTCAAACATGTGGCTTACTAGTTTATTTTTTGTTATAGCTTTGTATTTTTGGTATTTACTTCCATTTCCTTTTTTTTTTCTTTTTCATGTCTTTGATCTTTGTCATTTTTTTTTTCAAATTTGAACTTCACATTTTGTTCCTTTTCCATAACTTTTGAAATTCAGGACTTGATTTTTTGGTTTAGTCATTTTTGGTAAATTCTTACATTTTTAATAGGTTTATTTAATTATAATAGAGTTTTGTTGTGAGGCTACATTTTTCATTTTTCCTTTCCATTAATTTTAGGCAAATTCTTAACACTTCATGGTTACAGTGTACAAGTAGCAAACCTTAAAACTAGCAGGATCATTGGACTTAATCACATGGCAAGTTCAAAGGCAATCATAAAAACACTTTAAAATAATGAATATAGTTAATGAAAATGCAACAAAAAAGCAACAATTTAAACAAAATAAAAAATCTGCTTAAAACAAATAAGAATAAATTAACCTAGAAAATAACCAACAATGAGGTGTATGGTGCTTTGTAGGTTAGGAGCACTCGCTGATGGAGCTCATTGCTGCACCCACCACATGACAAGCCAACTCCCAGATTAGGACCCAAGTGCAGCCATAAGACGGGTGACACCTCAGCACCACACTAGTTCAGATGGAGTGGAACAGTTGTGAGGCTTTATTATGGTGGCTGGAGTGCCAATTCTGCCACCAACCCCCAGTAGGCTATAAATGCCAAAATCAAGATGAAAAATAGGATGAAGGAATGTCAAACACATTTTTGAGAAAAGTGATTTAAGAGTGATGAAGACCAGATTTAGGCCAAATAATTTTATAGCCGGATACATTTCCAAACGAACTACTGTTAATAAGCTAAGCGAATGTGACAGATGTGAGGTTACATTCTCAAGAAAGTGCAAACTATCATCATCATAAAGGGAAATTTTATGTTGGGAGCTAAAGGTCGTGGTAAGAAAAATTAAATTTTAAGAGCAAAGCGCAATGGCTAAGAGTTCAAGAGCAAGCTTTAAAAATAAAGGAGAGAGTGGACAACCTCGACTAGCACCTTTGAAAATCAGGAAAGAATAAAAATATGTTTGAGATTGGAGGGATTACAACTGTTGGGAAAGAGTTTAAATCACATTAACTAAATGTTCACTAAAGCCCACCTGCCAGAGAAATTTCCAGTTCATAAGGTGTAAAGTTTTCTCTGCATAAAATAAAATAAAATAAATATATACTGTATATAATATATATATATATTATATACAGTATATATTAATATATATATATGGTGGTTATTATATATATATATATATATATATATATAATAAAACAAGAGCTGCTGGTTAAAACAGAGACATCTCAATATCTAAAATATGCAGCAGACACCTGCTATTGTCCACTGCATAATGACACCTAATAAAACCGGATTTTTGTATTTTTTTCTACCATAAAGGTTCTGCCAGCAGTTTTGCATCTGAATCACTCAATGCAAACAGGTAAATTATTACAACAAGCTGTGAGACCTTTGCCATTTTAAAAGAAGTCTGATCACAGCATTGTTTGTTACATGTTCAGATTGGATGAGGAGATAGCGGAGTCCATCATATTGCAGGTATGATGGTGCCAGCTGCTTTCCAAAAAAGCAGATAATAGCTTTTGGGTAAACCGTCCACACCAGGGGACATTTTTCAACAAATCAAATCAGGTGTCTCTTTTAGCTCGGACAGCATTATTCAGGAATCTAACAGAGCAGCACCTTCAATAGCTAATCTGAGAAAAGACAATGTATCCAGGCAGTATTAGAACTTTCAGAATGAAACTTCAGAGTGGAACTCTAAAAATGAGTCCTTTAACGAAACTGATAATAACTTGTATTAGGGCAATATTGGCAAGATAAGGTCTCTAAATGTTTATTTGAATTTAAAAAATACTTTGTAAAAGTTAGTTTATGCTTCCTAAGTCTCTGCTACAAACTCCAGCTAAGTTCGTGATGGCAATTCAGCATTCCATGGGTCTGCCAACCACTGGAAAAAGCAGAAGAATACACCTTAGTCATCAGTATTTTACAAATCATAAAATTCATATAAAAATGGCTGGGTATTTGTACTATACAGAAAGCTCCAAATTGTAAAGCCCCTGACTTATTACTTTTAATAACATAAAAAGCAAACATTTGGTGCACTCAAGCATGTAAACATCGTAGCTGAGATCAGGTGTGAATAAAGCTGGGTACAGCAGTATGGCACAAGAAGTAGATCTTCAATTTATTGCTACCTCCATGTTGCTAGTGCAGACGCGAATGAAGCCAGCCTGTAATGCTACTAATCATACACTTTTAAGAGTCAGGGCTAGTAATCCCACTTAGTTCCTCCTTATCATACAGACTGATTCATCCTGACACTTCAGTTTTCACGAACCTTCACCTCTGTGAGGCCTTTTTCTACTTAATCAGACCCCAATCATGACACATATTGGGACTCAATTTGCTATCTAGTGATGGCTGAACACATCAAGCTGGTAAGTCAGTTCATATACAGGATTACATAGCAGCGTCACCAAATACATTTTGATTCAAATACAGAACTAATTAGCCCACGCTTTGTAGTTTCCCTTATCCTCCTGAACTCCGATGCCTAGCTGTGCATTGCTCTTCTCTATTACACTATTTAACATCCCTGTAATCAATGTTGACACCTCAAAGTTGTTTGAATTAAATAAGAGCCTAGTCGTAGAACATGATAAATAGCATTCCTGGAGATATTAAAATTGAACTGCAGAATTACTGTGGGTGTAATCAATTAAACCAAAAAGTACACACTGATATATTATTGAACACTTCTTGGCTTATTAAAGTGCTGTAACTCTGCTACATGGCTCACCATCACTAGCACAGATGCAATAAGCTTTCATATCTGAAAATTCTGAATATATATGTATTAATGCAAACAGCACAATTTAATCTTAGGGCCATGTAATGAACATCATTATTAATTTTTGGAAAATTCCTCAAGGCATAGTCATTTTACACAGATCTTGAGATAATAATCAATTTTAATTTAGCCAAAAACAATAAAAATGAGTTGCTCACAAAGGAGGAGACTTTCAAATTGGAGTGATGGAGGCCAAAAGCTTAGTCAGTGCAGAATGTACAATTGTAACATCACAGAATTGTATAAGAGCGTGCGTGACAGAGTCAGATTGTCATTGTCTGGGTCAGGGGTCACCAACTCTGGCCCTGGAGGACCACCGTGGCTACAGGTTTTCATTCTAACCCTTCTTTTAATGAGTGCTCAGCTTCTGCTGCTAATTAACTTCTTGTGAATTCATTTTAATTGAATTGCTTGTTTAAGGTTTGTTCCTCTGAATTTGCTTCATTTCTTTCCTTAAATGGCACCCAAACAGAAATGAAATGTGAAGTGAGTGAGCCAACAGAAGACCAACTAAGTCAGGGCGTCAAACTCCAATCAATTTCACTCCAAGCAGTTGCTTAATTAGGCGTCGATTCTTACTGTTAATTAAACCCGTTCTTTAATTTCATGGCTTGCAGCTGCTCTCGTGGTGCATTATCTGACTTTTTGCGAAATTGCTGATTTTCTCTTTTCTAAGTGCACTGTTAAAATATTTTGGGGACCTGAGGATATCAACTTTCCTGAGACCTTCATCTGTCTTTATTTTCAGATATATTGTATGGTGGTCACAGTTTGCTGGTTATGTTTTGGCTCATTTTGTATCTCATTACTGTTTGGCTGCTAATTAAGGAAAAATAAACAATTGAGGGGTCTGAGTCTTCAAGAGCAAGTCAATTAAAATTAATTCAAAAGAAGTTAATTGGGAGCAAAGACATGTCACTCATTAAGAAAAGGGTTAGAATGAAAACCTGCAGCCAAGGTGGTCCTCCAGGACCGGAGTTGGCAACCCCTGGTCTGGGTGGAAGCTGGTAACATTCTCTCAGGACATTTGATGAAAATTAAAAACAGCACACATTGTTGGTTGACAGTCTAAACAAGAGTACAAGGCATTGGCAGATGATTGGCAGGAGTCAAGCAAAACTCCTACGAGCCAGCAGGTGGCAGCATATACACTAAACCTCTGATAGGTATCAACGAACCCTTTAAGAAAGGAACAGCACTCTGCCCAACACAAGCCTGAGGCACTAGGCCTTAAAGGTCATGCCAGGTCAGGTCTAAGGGATGCAATGCTTTCAGGTCAAGAATAGTTTTAAGTAGGCAATCTGGCCTGGTGGTCATCAGACCCCAATAGAGGCCAGACCCTTCTCAGACCAGGTGCATGTTCACATGACCACAGAAGGTACTAAAGTTTGGTCTGACTATAACCTTGGGTTAGTACTCTCTCTTCCAGTGCTACAGTAAAATGAATTAGAGTTGGGAAGTGAGTTGGTCAAAGCCTTCCAGCAGTATTAAGAGAATAAGAGAAAATGGAGAGATTAAACAAATAGAATTAGGAAAGTGAAGACAAAGAAAACAAGGTTTTCAAGTGCATACCACTGCAGAAGTGCATTACTGTAAAAGAGCTCAAAACTCGTCTAATAAATGGAGGAAAAACAAGGTGAGTGCTATGAAACGAACTTCCATGACTAGAGAGCTTTACACAAGGATGTTTAGGGTTGTTTTCCTAAATCTTATCTCTATATCCCGACTAATTAATAATCAACAAATTGATCAAAGTAACAAATAAGTAGCTGTACGGTACTCTTATATAATTTCAAAAGTTAAGACACACATTAAAATTTTATTATTTGTTAAATTTGCTTTGCTCCTTGTGCTTACCAACAATGCTTGGACTATTCCACCTAAACATGGAAAAATTGTGCAGAACGATTAATCTACAGGACTTAAAAATGTAAACATTGATATCAAGACTAGAATCAACACTGGCTGAATTAATTTAAGGAATACCATATGTCATGTCCAGATGTGTGAACTTAACTCTGTATTTCTTGTTTATCAAGTATAGTAGCTCAATACTATTCTATAAAAGATTTGGAGATCTAAATAATAGCATGATATTTAAGCACATTTACTTTATAAAATTTGGAACCCACAAAATATATGAATGACCTGACCTGTTTTTACATTAAATGAATGTTTTCTCTGTTTATTTGAAGTTTGCTGTGTATTGAATGCAAGGAAACACCAGTGATGTCTGACTTGGCATGATTATATATAGATTATATTATTCACAAGATTATAATGTGAATTTCCCCTTGGGGATTAATAAAGTAGCTAGCTAGCTAGCTAGCTAGCTAGAATTTTATTTTTTCATGTATCTTACTTACTTACTGTATCTTCAAAATGAAATGAAATAATTAATATAACTGTACAACTGACCCAGGGCTACTCATTTACTGTATATATATATATATATATATATATATATATATATATATATATATATATATATATATATATATATATATATATATATATATATACTTTATATATATATAAAGTAATGCATGAATTCACTGTTATATATACAGAGCTAAAGTTTAACCTCTGAATGTAAGCTGTCCAACTCTTAGCTGTAGGAATCACACAACTTGTGATACAAAACAGCAGCATGCAGATGGTGGAAAATAATTCTGCACCACAGCAGTGATCTTCTTTTGGAAACTCTATAGGGTTCCACTTTCCAGTGAGGGAAAAGGTCACAGTATTGCAGCCAGACTTAATTCGACTTGTCAGACTCAATTAGAAGAAAGGAAATCCTTTGCTACCGTTTCAGGCTGCTTGTTGCTGTTGTTTTTTTAAATTCACTAAGTCAAACTATTCTCAATCATGTAGTATATTTTGGAGAAGTCTTTCTGACGGACATTTTTAATCACTTATTTATCCATCCATTTACTGAACCTGCTTTATTCTTTTTCAGGAGTTTGTGGGCACAAACATTTATTTGTTATAGTACAGTGTCTATAAAAGTATTCACCCCTTGAAAGTTTTTGTATTTTATTGTTATGCAACATTGAATCACAGTGGATTTAATTTGGCTTTTTTGACACTGATCAACAGGAAAAGACTCTTCAATGTCAATGTGAAAACAGGTCTCAGCAAAATGGCCAAAATTAATTACAAATATAAAGCACAAAATAATTGATTGCATAAGTGTTTGTCCCCTTCTGTCCAGTATTTATTAGATGTGCCCTTAGCAGCCATGCCAGATTTAAGTCTATGTGAACAGGTTTCCATCTATTTTGCACATCTGGACACTATCATTTTTCTCCACTCTTCTCTGCAAAACAACTCAGGCTCTTTCAGGTGTCATGGGTCTCACGTGTGAACCGATTTTTGATATCTATCCACAAATTCTCTGTAGGATTGAGATCTGGACTCTGACATTAATACTGTTGCTTTGAAGTCATTCTTGTGAAGCTTTGACTTTATGGTTGGGGTTGTTGTCTTTCTGGAAAGCAAATCTTCTCCCAAGAGGCAGTTTTCTTGCAGACTACATCAGGTTTTCCACCCGGATTTTCATGTATTTGCTGCATTCATTTTCTCCTCTACCATCAAAAGCCTTCCAGAGCCTATTTGATGAGAAGCATCCCCACATCGTGCTGCTACCACCACCATGCTTCATGCTGTAGTTTTGATAATGTGCAATGTTTGGATTACACCCAAGGTGACATTTGGTCTGAGGACAAAAAAAGCTCAATTTCAATTTCATCTGACCATAGAACCTTCTTCCAGATGACTTTTCTGTTTCCCATGTTCCTTTTGGCAAACTGTAGCCAAGACATCATGTCTCTTTGCCGCTCACCCATAAAGCAATGACTAGTGAAGCTCTCATTCACTTTAGCTTGTAACTCCTTAGAGTTATCATAATTTTGGTCTCTATTACTAGTTTTCTTCTTGCATTATCAACTTACATTTTGTGGATGTCCTGTTCTAGGCAGATTTACAGCTGTGCCAAATTCTTTCCATTTCTTGAAGACTGATTTAACTGGACTCCAATGGATATTCAGTGACTTGAATATTTTCTTGTATCCATCCTCTGACTTGTGTTTTTCAGTTTCCATTTCACAAAATTGCTTTAAGTGTTTTTCTTTTGTCTCCATTGACCTAATTCTGTAAATTCTAAAACCATCTGGCTGCACCAGTGGTGATTTAGGTGCTTCATAGTAAAGGGAGCGAATACTTATATTATCTATACTAATAAAAGGCAAAGCCCTCACTCACTCACTCACTCACTCACTCACTCATCACTAATTCTCCAACTTCCCGTGTGGGTGGAAGGCTGAAATTTGGCAGGTTCATTCCTTACAGCTTCCTTACAAAAGTTGGGCAGGTTTTATATTGAAATTCTACGCGTAATGGTCATAACTGGAAGCAGTTTTTCTCCATTTACTGTAATGGAGATGAGCTTCAACGCCGTGGGGGCGGAGTTTCGTGTGACATCATCACGCCTCCCACGTAATCACGCAGTACATAGAAAACCAGGAAGACCTAAAAAAAGCGCTGAAGAAAACATGCATTATATAATTGAGAAGGTAGTGAAACAATAAGAAGCGAGCGAGTGACATATACAACCATATTCATGACTTCTGCTACTTCAGAAACAAAGCACGATGTAAACCTACACTTTAAATTAAGTTCATAGACAGGCTGCCGCTGGCGTTTGTAATTTAGTGCCTGCCCATATAAGGCCGTCCGTCCGCGGCAATCCAATAGCAAACTGCCACTAAATATTCACGGGTTAAGGACTGTGCTTATGCAGAGGAAGATGAGATGGTCAGGGTGGTGTTTGGTACAAACTCAGCAAAACTGCGAGAGAAAGTTTTAAGTGCCAGGACTAAGGTAACATTAAATACAGCCATGGACATAGCACGAGATGGCACCAGCACAGCTGGGAACCTTCGATGCATGTACACCGAGTGGCTCACGTGAACTGACGCAGTGCACAGATAAAAGCAACAGTTCCAAAGAGCGCTGAACAAAAACCGAATTACACAATTGAAAAGGCAGCAAAAAATATGAAGCGTCTCATACATACAAGTATATTCATAAATCCAAAACAAAGCACACGTTGGAAAAAGTCAATGTCCCGCTAAAGGAAGACAGTGTAAAAAACCGTGCATGCAGTGTGTCAGGTCTCAGATAAAGAAGAATACGAGCTGTTTATTGATGCAGTAAGAAACGAATCGATGAATGAAACCTGTCATCTTTACAACGATTGACAAACACGGAATGTAACTTGAACACAACACATCCTACAAATACGAACCTGATTGAAAGAAATAATGATAATCAAATCCTTGATGACAGCAACACTCAGTAACACTCACAAAACAAATACTGTATATTGACAGTCATGTTACGTTATTTTTAAAATGTTCCCTTTTCTTTTTCATAGCTTTTTTAACACACTACTCCGCTGCGATACGCGGGTATATATATATATATATATATGTATATATATATAACCCGATCTACATACTCGAATAATGGATACTTTATTCGCCATCAATGATTGTTTTGGTAAAGCCATACTCAGTGTATTCATTTGATGAGCGGTAAAAACTAAGAGCGAGGAAGGATGACTTATTGAGGCATGCAGGCTGTAGTCTTGCGTCAACTCTATCTGAATTGCGATCACATTTGAAAAAATATATCTTTTCAAGTTCTATTTAGTCCATATGTGTCAAACTCAAGGGTCGGGCCACATCCGCCCGCGTGTAATTATATCCGCCCGAGATCATTTTATATACTGTATTATTGTTATTAAAGCCCGGGTATATGAAGCGCTGGTAACACAATAAACTACAGATCCCATAATGCAGCGCTTCAGCTGCCTTGCCGAACACTTACTGAGTTAATCAAGTTATTGCGAAGCTAGCTCACACGATGCTGAAGAGAAAAGTTGATTCTGAAAATAGAGCCTTTAAAAACCGATGGGAGGCTGAGTATATGTTTACTAAACCCGTGTGTCTCATTTGTGGAGCTAATGTGGCTGTAATTACAGAATTTAATCTAAAACGGCACTATGAGACAAAACATCAGGTTAACCTGAATGCAATGCAGAAGATACAGAAAGCAGCATAATTAAATAAGAATCTGACACTTCAGCGGACGTTTTAACCCGTGCACAATCACAAAGTGATTTCAAGTGAAGCTGCTTTTATGGGAGACACAAATGCACCAGTGCACCTTGCCTCACTTTCCCTGTTGCCAAGTAATGTTAAACCAAGTCGTCACTACGGTGTTCCCAAATCGCACTTTGCTGATAAACTGAGCGCACTGAGTTTGCACGGCGCTTTGGTGACTTTGAAGAACAAAAAAAGTCCGTCTACATGCGGCTCGAACCTTGTGCATGTTTGGTAGCACATATCTGTGTGAGAAGCTCTTCTCAGTGATAAAGACTAACAAAACAGCACACAGGAGTCGCCTCACTGATGAGCACCTGCAATCCATCCTGAGAATCTCCACAACACAGAACCTCACACCAAACAGAAACGAACCTGTGGCCAAAAAAAGATGCCAGGCGTCCAGCTCTAAAATGACATATGAGCAAAGACAACTGAATGATTTGATTTGTTATTGCTGAAAAGAACACATTTCATTTATATTTCTAGGTTTTGTTATGCAGCATGTTCATATTTGAATTTGTATCATTTTGACAGGATATATTTTTATGGAGAGCAAAATCTTTTGGGATATTTAAAATCTAAGTTTATTTTTTATATAAAATTACATAAGAGTAAAGAAATGTGAATGTTTGTTCTTTTAACGTTTACTTTATTTCTAACTTGTATAATTTAGACAGGATAAATTTTTATGGAGAGCAAAATATTATAAGTTGTTTAAGGTTTGAGTTGATTTATTCACGAATAATATTCCTGTCTGTTTTTACCATTCCTACCAAAGATATTTCTGTCGACTAAATAAAAATTCCTTCTATTTAAAATTTAAATAGAACTTGAACAAATACGATAGTTCATAATATCCACGCAGACTTGCACGTAAGAGCGGGAGTTATCCGTTTTAACAAGCAGCGTATTGCACTGATACGAAATAGCTGTGTGTGTATATATGTAGATATGTATGTATATGTATATATATGTTTATATATGTGTGTGTGTATGTATGTATATATATATGTATTTGTGTGTATATATGTGTGTGTATGTATATATGTGTATATGTATAGATATGTATATATATATATATATGTTTATGTGTGTATGTATGTATGTATGTGTGTATGTATTTATGTGTGTGTGTATATGTATGTGTATATATGTAGATATATATATGTATATATATATGTGTATATGTATAGATATGTATATATATATATATGTTTATGTATGTGTGTGTAAATATATATATATATATATGACAACAACACTCATCACTCACAACAGTGACAAAACAATTACATTGACAATCATGTTACGTTATTTTCAAAATGTTTCCTTTTCTTTTTCATTGCTTCTTTAACACACTACTTCTCGCTGAAGCTGGTATTTTGCTAGTATATATATATATAAACACACACACACACATATATATATACATATGTATGCATATATATATATGTATATATGTGTGTATATGTATATATATGTTTATAAGTGTGTATGTATATATATATATATATATATATATGCCAGCAACACTCATGACAATGACAAAACAATTACATTGTCAATCATGTTACGTTATTATTAAAATGTTTCCTTTTCTTTTTCATTACTTCTTTAACACACTACTTCTCTGCTGCAAAGCGCAGGTATTTTGCTAGTCAATTATATAATATATGCTGTGTTTCATATTTGTAATTAACTTTGACCACTGTGCATAGATCTAAATTAAATTAAATTAACTTCCAAGGGGACAAATGCTTTTTATTGACAATGTATGTGCCTTTTAATGACAGATGGAAATAATCAGAATTACAGCACATCTTACATGGCATCTTCTTAAACTCCAGGATCTTGAGACTTTATAATATCTTTCATTTATTTGGATTTGAAGTTACTATGAAACATAACATGCTTAGATACCTAATTACAAATTCTCTATTTGTGCCAGTGAAATTCTTCCTTGAGTTATGATGAAAAGTTAATGACCACACTGTAGATGATATTTACCTAAATAGACACTTTAATGAAAGCGTCACCATCACTGTTTGGATCAAGGCCCAGAATACTGCTACTGCTGCCCTGATTAATTTCTCAGTCCGATGGCTGCCTCTAACTTTGCTTGTGAACAAGACCTTACCTCATGAAAACATCAAGTTTTTGGTAATGAACTATAACCTCAATTAAGGAGGTGCAGATATTCACTCAGACCTCTTAACTCAGAGATGTAAGCCCCTCCAGTGCATAATGGATGAAGAGTAATATCATTGCAAACCAGAGACTTGTAGATTCAAAGTGCATACTTGTACCTTGGTAAGCCTGTCCAAAGTAACCATAAAAAGTATGCTGTCTGCACATTTAATGGCCACTATTAGGTACAACGATCAATAATATGTATTCTTTATATCGCTTATCTTTTGAAAGCTATTAATGCCTCACACAACCGTTCACAAATATCATTCATAAAAATGTTATCAAATAATATTTAATCACTTGGTTTACATTACCCCAATGTAATTTAAATGGTGGACTCTACTGTAAATGTAAAAGTAAGATTTTGTGCACCTTAGTGTATTACTTTATTGCATACAGTTGAGCTTGGTGTGTGGGTGTGTTTGTGTGTGTCCTGCGGTGGGTTGGCACCCTGCCTGGGATTGGTTCCTGCCTTGTGCCCTGTGTTGGCTGGGATTGGCTCCAGCAGACCCCCGTGACCCTGTGTTCGGATTCAGCAGGTTGGAAAATGGATGGATGGAGTACTTTCATTTTTTATAATCTCTAAATTCTACAGTATATCTTAAAAAATGACATTTGCAAACTGCAGAAGATACTCTTTTTAATAAAAGAGCTTTATCACAAAGCCACAAATTAAAAAAAAAAAATCTTTGTGGAAAAAAAGAATAACTGCTTCAGCATGGTGTAGCAACCCTGGCTGAATGATGGTCAGCTCTCAGACTGATGGATTATTACCATTTCCATGACTTTTTCATAAACACACCGTAAGAGCTATAAAGGCAAAGTGCAAAATGAAAAGCATATATTTGTAACTTTTGTTTTACATATAACATACAGAAGTTAATGCCTTGTTCACTTTTCAGCGAGGTGCTTGTTTGTTAACTCCAATATGTCGTCATTTTCCTTTCCCTTCCTTTGCAAAAAGCTACACAAGTAATTATGTAAACCAAAAGACACCCAATAACTGTCAAAATAAAAGTCATGCAAACCCTGTGATTCGAGCCCTGCTGTAGCATCATGTGTCCTTATACATGGAGATTGTAATCTTTCTGGGAAGAGGACTCAAGTATTGCCTTAGGCGGAAGGGCTGGAAAGCCAGAATGAAAAAACAATAAAGTTATCTGTAGTCAGCAGTTTCTTAAGATACAGAACAAATAAAACTTTTTGTATAGCCCGTGATACTGAGTTGGAAAATTCATATGCAGATATATCCATTATCCATTATCCAACCCGCTATATCCTAACTACAGGATCACAGGGGTCTGCTGGAGCCAATTCCAGCCAAGACAGGGCGCAAGGCAGGAAACAAACCCTGGGCAGGGTGCCAGCCCACCGCAATGTACACACACACACACACATACCAATACACCAAGCACACACTAGGGACAATTTAGAATCACCAATGCACCTAACCTGCAAGTCTTTGAACTGGAAACGGAGCACCCGGAGGAAACCCACACAGACACGTGTTTAATGGTTAACTAACAACTGAGTGAAACTGGTGGGCTCATTCTCTCTCTGATAACTAGGATGGCAGATTTACCAGGGGCATCTTTATTTTGTATTACTTTTCTGTCTTACTTTAAAATGAAAGACAATTATCATTCCTATACGGCTGGGCTGGAGGACTTTGTGTTTTGGGTGTTAGAGAGAATTGTGTTTTGGTCCAAAAAGAGAGCAAGACAGAGAGTGAATGAAAGAGTGAGAGGGTTTAGCATAGAGAAAGGAGTTGTACATAACATTCATCCATTAATTGTCCAGAGATTACACTTTAATGTACAGGAAACAGCTCAGCAATCAACACTTCATGAAAAGTCAATGCACTGCAGCTGACACTCATGAGTGCTCACTGGTCCAATTAAAAGCTGCCAATGACACCAACATCCTCGTCTTTGAGATGTGAGAGGAAACTACAACTTTCACAGAAAACCTACTATACATACACACCAAGAGTACATACAAAATCCATACAGACAGTGACCAGGCTGGAAACTGTGAGGCATGAGCACTAACCACTACACTATTATAAAATACTAGCCAACCCACGGCATACCATACGCCGCATAATCAGGCCAGTTTTTTAATAATTTTTAAGCACAGGGAGAAAATTTAACATTTGCAAAATCGGTAAGGTAATAAATCAGCAAGAAAAGCAACATTGTAACAATGCACGGAACGAACCAACACACAATCGTCCGTGCGGCATAGCGAGGTGGGAGGGGGGTGTGTACAAAGTGCAGGAGCATCTAAGAAGACGCATGTTTGTCGCGGATGCGAATTGCTGTATGTAGCGTGTACAACACTTTGCCATGCTGCATGCGGTCGTGTGTCGTAACCGAAAACTCGTTTTTTAAAGACTGCTCACTTCATTGTGTTTTAACCTCAGTTGTAAAGGAATGTTTTAATGATACCATGGGATACCCCTCGCAAGCAGTTTTACACGCCGCATATGGCGATTCACCTCCGCGAGAAACATGCCTCTATTAACAGTCAACGTGTGGGAGGGGGGTGTGTACAAAGGGTAGGGACGAAAACAGTGGGAGCGTATGGTTTGCAGCACGAATGGGGTTCAACGGCTTACCCACGCCTAGACACACGCTCAATCTCATGCATAATTATTTATTGAATGGTAAACACTTCTGGAATGACATGGTTGTCTAAAACAGGTTAGTGTGAGAATACAACAGTAAGTGAATGAAAAGATGGAACTCTGGAGAGAGCAAAATACAACACAATAGTGAACCCTCGGCATAACAAACGCCGCATAATTATTTATTGATGGTTGACCACTTCTGGAAAGACACAGGGACACCCCTCGCAAACTGTTCTACACGCCACATACAGTGAATCACATCCGCGACATGATTTTTCCTAGATGGTCCTGTCGCGTCCACCCTCGCACTCGAAGCATACACACTGCCTGTTCATGTGCCCGGTCGCAAGCCGCGTACAGCCTCGTTATCGAAGCATACACACCGCCTGGTCATGTGTCCGCTCGCAAGAGAAACTCATGGAGAGCCGCCCACCAGCTGCCTGTGTGTGTGCCTCTGTCTGTCACTGGCGCGGCTTTCTCTTGCGCTGCCTCTGTGTGAACCGGTGAGCCACAGAGAAGGTCAGCTGCTGATAGAGCGTCTCAACTGTTGCAGGGCCTGCATTGGTGAAACAGGTGAGACGGTAATGAAACAGAGGCACAGGGCTTATTGGTTTTTAAAGACTGATTCCTTCATTGTGCTTTAACCTCAGTTTTAAAGGATTGTTTTAAGGATCACATGGGATACCCTTCGCAAACCGTTTCACACGCTGCATATGGCGATTCACCTCCGCGAGAAACATGCCACTATGAACAGTCAACGTAGCTCGGAGGTACATGACATTAACCTGACCAGCACTGCATGTGGCCTCTACGACAGACGAACATAAATGACACCATTTTTTCTGTGTCGTCGCGTCTGAGTTGGTGGGCGTGGCCCTGCAAGTTGTCGTCGTATCCAATGGTCTTGGAGTTGGTGGCCGTGGCTCCTTCCTGTGTGCGCCATAGGTGTCTCACTTGTCGGCGGCTTAGTGAATCCACGTCCCTTCCGGCATGCTTTTCATGGTTGTCTTGCCTTAGTGAATTATATATATAGATATCATATGTGCAAAGTAATCGATAATATTATGAATTCCTATTGGTATTTTTCAAATTTGTTTGACCTGTGTAAGAAAAATAGAAAGTTTAACATTATCTTGCTGTGATATCTGACATAATACTGGATCCATTAGACTGAACCCTGATGCAAAGTGTTTGAGATTTGGGAGAACACCTTCATGTCGGTCTGTCTGAGGGTTAGAACAATTTGTGTACTCAGGATATAATGGCATATTTAGAATCTCCCTAACTCATGATTCCTGTAGTTATTTCATAGGTATAAAGATAAAAAGGTAAATATGTTAGAATCTAAGTTACAGTATGTATTTAAACCTCATTATACTTCACGGGTATCACACTCTTAAGCTTTGTTGTTATTAGAGCCTATGTTCTATGAATTGATAAGACTTTTTCACTGAAATGGCAGAAAAGCAATTAGCTCTCACTCCAGGACCTTTTTAAATTAAAAAATTGCATTCTTCAATGCTACCATAATTAGAAGACATAACCTGCAGACATGTTCAAATGAAGCTTAAACCAATGTAACCATAGTTTAAATAAATAATTAGTGCTAAATCTATTTTTCTTATTAACCAATTTAAAATTGCATTGAAACTGGGACTATTTTGGCTTCCAAAAGCACAAGGCACAAACGAATCATGGATGAAACGCCAATGCATCAGTAAGTGCACGCATAAAGAAAGTCACAGATGAACTCCCACCGGGCCAATTCCCATAAATTAATCAAACTGTCAGCATGTCTCTGGACTAAATGAAGAATCTAGAATCTCCAGAGCTGTTCATTATAATTTAATTGTTACTCTGTTATTCAGACAACTGTATTTCAGTATTATATCTTTGTTGCCCCTTTAAGCTCTGTTCTACCATTTTTCTCTTTGTAGTGTATTGGCCACTGTGCTTTAAAGCCATGTTGTGGTGTCATAGACATAGGGTGATAGCCTGTGTTTAGTGCTCGAGTCTTAACTGGTACTTGAGCTGTCAGATAGCCTTAGGGTGAAAAGAAGGCAGAGTATGTAAATCCTCCGGCTGGTACCTCCTCGTGGCATAACATGGTAACTGGAAACCTTGCATCGTCAGGCTAAACTGTAACCGATACCAGAGAACAATGTCCTCTAAACAGTTGTTACATGCATGTTAAGACAACTTAGTTTAGTGTGGTAATATTAACATTATAGTGGCAGAAAACTCTGCTTTAATTAATTAATGTTACTGCTATCGCTGCCTTGTGGAAGTCTATAGTCAAAGGCTATAGGAGTTAACCTTAAACAAAACCTCAGAAGGCACTGGCAAACCCCTGTTTACTGCCAAGAAAAACTGTAGCAACAGTGTGAAGGGGATTGATGATACACAAATCAATGCCTCGCTCGGAAGGTACAACCACGTCTGACAGTTAATTCAAAATCATAGTCAAACTACCGTCAGGGGAAGAAATCAGGTCATAATTGGCACATGGAACATAAGAACTCTGTATTAAGCAGGTAAACTGGAAAAGGTTAAGCAAGAAATGTCAAGACTAAAAATAGACATACTGGGAGTTTACAAAACCAGACGGCCAGGTCCTGGAAAGGTAATGAGTGATGAACATACATTCATATTCTCAGGGGGAGGAAACATGAAAGAGGTGTAGGGCTTCATAGGGGCAACACGACTGATAAATGTTTATAAAGCTATTGGTCAGCTTCAGATCCAATTCTATATGTAAAAATCTACAAGGTTCTTACCAATAAGGTTTTTCAAAGAAGTATCAGGCATGCTAATTGACAATATTCCTGACATAGTAAATTCGTCATTACATATGGGGGTCTTCCCAGTCTGTCTTAAGACTGCTGTAGTTAAACCCTTGCTCAAGAAAAATAATCTTGACCCCTCTGCTTTGGAAAATTTTAGACCCATCTCTAACCTGCCCTTCTTAAGTAAAATTCTAGAGAAGGCAGTCATTATGCAGTTAAATGACCATCTCAATAAACATGCTATTCTTGATAAATTTCAGTCGGGTTTCAGAACAAATCACAGCACAGAAACTGTACTCGTTAAAGTAGTAAATGATTTGTGGGTAAATGCAGACAGAGGCCATTTATCTGTTCTCATCCTCTTAGATCTGAGTGCCGCATTTGACACCATTGATCACAATATTCTTAGAAATCGCCTTAGTCAATGGGTGAGCCTCTCTGGCAATGTCTTAAATTGGTTTGAATCCTACCTAGCAGGGAGAAAATTCTTTGTGAGTTGTGGTAATTACATCTCAAAGACACATGATATTCTATATGGTGTGCCACAAGGCTCTATCCTGGGTCCGCTGCTCTTCTCAATCTACTGTACAGTAAATGCTTCCGTTAGGTCAGATTATCTCAGGTTACAACGTGAACTACCACAGCTATGCTGACGACACACAGCTGTACTTATCAATAGCACCTGATGACTCCGACTCTCTCGATTCACTAACACAATGTCTTACTGGTATTTCTGAATGGATGAATAGTAATTTTCTCAAATTAAATAAAGAGAAAACTGAAATTTTAGTAATTGGCAATAATGGATACAATGAGGTTATCAGAAATAAACTTGATGCATCCATCCATCCATCCATCCATCCTCTTCCGCTTATCCGAGGTCGGGTCGCGGGGCAGCACCTTAAGAAGAGAGGCCCAGACTTCCCTTTTCCCGGCCACTTCTTCCAGCTCTTCCGGGAGAATCCCAAGGCGTTCCCAGGCCAGCCGGGAGACATAGTCCCTCCAGCGTGTCCTGGGTCTTCCCCGGGGCCTTCTCCCGGTTGGATGTGCCCGGAACACCTCACCAGGGAGGCGTCCAAGAGGCATCCTGATCAGATGCCCGAGCCGCCTCAACTGACTCCTCTCGATGCGGAGGAGCAGCGACTCTACTCTGAACCCCCACTGGATGACAGAGCTTCTCACCCTATTTTTAAGGGAAAGCCCAGACACCCTGCGGAGGAAACTTATTTCAACCGCTTGTATTCGCGATCTCGTTCTTTCGGTCACTACCCATAGCTCATGACCATAGGTGAGGGTAGGAGCGTAGATCGACTGGTAAATTGAGAGCTTTGCCTTATGGCTCAGCTCCTTTTTCACCACGACAGACCGATGCAGAGCCCGCATCACTACGGATGCCGCACTGATCCGCCTATCGATCTCACACTCCATTCTTCCCTCACTCGTGAACAAGACCCAGAGATACTTGAACTCCTCCACTTGGGGCAGGATCTCTCCCCCCAACCCTGAGAGGGCACACTACCCTTTTCCGGCTGAGGACCATGGTCTCGGATTTGGAGGTGCTGATTCTCATCCCAGCCACTTCACACTCAGCTGCGCACTGATCCAGAGAGAGCTGAAGATCACGGCCTGATGAAGCAAACAGGACAACATCATCTGCAAAAAGCAGTGACCCAATCCTGAGTCCACCAAACCGGACCCCTTCAACACCCTGGCTGCGCCTAGAAATTCTATCCATAAAAGTTATGAACAGAATCGGTGACAAAGGGCAGCCCTGGCGGAGTCCAACTCTCACTGGAAACAGGCTCGACTTACTGCTGGCAATGCGGACCAGGGGGTCCGGTACCCCATACTCCCGGAGCACCCCCCACAGGATTCCCCGAGGGACACGGTCGAACGCCTTTTCCAAGTCCACAAAACACATGTAGACTGGTTGGGCAAACTCCCATGCACCCTCCAGGACTCTGCAATGGGTGAAGAGCCGGTCCACTGTTCCGCGACCAGGACGAAAACCACACTGTTCCTCCTGAATCCGAGGTTCAACTATCCGACGGACCCTCCTCTCCAGAACCCCCGAATAGACTTTTCCAGGGAGGCTGAGGAGTGTGATTCCTCTGTAGTTGGAACACACCCTTCGGTCCCCCTTTTTAAAGAGGGGGACCACCACCCCGGTCTGCCAATCCAGAGGCACTGTTCCCGATGTCCATGCGATGTTGCAGAGACGTGTCAACCAAGACAGTCCTACAACATCCAGAGCCTTAAGGAACTCCGGGCGTATCTCATCCATCCCAAGGGCCCTGCCACCAAGGAGTTTTTTGACAACCTCGGTGACTTCAGTCCCAGAGATGGGAGAGCGCACCTCAGAGTCCCCAGGCTCTGCTTCCTCATTGGAAGGCATGTTAGTGGGATTGAGGAAGTCTTCGAAGTACTCCCCCCACCGACCCACAACATCCCGAGTCGAGGTCAGCAGCGCACCATCCCCACTATATACGGTGTTGACACTGCACTGCTTCCCCCTCCAGAGCAGCCCTCTAGCACCCCCTCCAGAGACTCCAAAAAGGGTGGATACTCCAAACTGCTGTTCGGCGCATACACACAAATAACAGTCAGGACCCTTCCCCCCACCCGAAGGCGAAGGGAGGCCACCCTCTCGTCCACCGGGGTAAACCCCAATGCACAGGCTCAGTGGGGGCAATAAGTATGCCCACACCTGCTCGGCGCCTCTCACCGGGGGCAACTCCAGAGTGGTAGAGAGTCCAGCCCCTCTCAAGGAGATTGGTTCCAGAGTCCCAGCTGTGCGTCGAGGTGAGTCCGACTATATCTAGCCGGAACCTCTCGACCTCGCGCACTAGCTCAGGCTCCTTCCCCTTCAGAGAGGTGACATTCCACGTCCCAAGAGCCAGTTTCTGTAGCCGAGGATCAGACCGTCAAGGTCCCCGCCTTCGGCCACCACCCAACTCACACTGCACCCAACCTCCTTGGCCCCTCCCATAGGTGGTGAGCCCATGGGGAGGAGGACCCACGTTACCTCTTCGGCTGTGCCCGATTGAGGCCCATGGGTGCAGGCCTGGCCACCAGGCGCTCGCCATCGAGAACCACCTCCAGGCCTGGCTCCAGAGGGGGGCCCCGGTGACCCGCGTCCGGGCAAGGGAAAACGTCGTCCAAGGTTTTGATGCATTAGGATTAAATGTTAAGACGGAAGTAAAAAATTTAGGGGTAACTGTTGACTGTAATCTGAATTTTAAATCGCATATTCATCAGACCACTAGGACAGCATTTTTTCACTTAAGAAACATAGCAAAAGTTAGACCTCTTATATCATTGAAAGATGCTGAGAAATTAATTCACGCTTTTGTTTTCAGTCGACTAGATTACTGTAATGCACTCCTCTCAGGACTACCCAAAAAAGACATAAATCACTTGCAACGAGTGCAGGATGCAGCTGCTAGAATCCTAACTAGGAAAAGAAAATCCGAACACATTTCTCCAGTTTTGATGTCACTACACTGGTTGCCTGTGTCATTCAGGATTGACTTTAAAATTCTGCTTATGGTTTATAAAGCCTTAAATAATCTCGCTCCATCTTATATATCGGAATGTCTGACACCCTATAGTCCAAATCGTAACCTTAGATCCTCAAATGAGTGTCTCCTTAGAATTCCAAAAGCTAAACTTAAAAGAAGTGGTGAGGCGGCCTTCTGCTGTTATGCACCTAAAATCTGGAACAGCCTGCCAATAGAAATTCACCAGGCTGATACAGTAGAGCAATTTAAAACACTGCTGAAAACACATTACTTTAACATGGCCTTTTTATAACTTCAATTTAATGTAATCCTGATACTCTGTATGTTCAATTCATCATAATAACTATTCATGGTGGCTCTAAAATCCGTACTGACCCCAACTCTCTGTTCTGTTTGTTTTTCCGGTTTCTTTGTGGTGGGTGGCCTGCGCCACCACCACCTACTCAAAGCATCATGATGCACCAACATTGATGGACTGAAAGCCAGAAGTCTACGTGACCATCTTTGTCAAGTCCTTCCATGAGAACCCTAAATACAAAGAGGATTGTTTCATTTATGTGAGGTTGAATGCCCAGAGGGGACTGGGCGGTCTTGTGGCCTGGAACCCCTGCAGATTTTACTTTTTTTCTCCAGCCTTCTGGAGTTTTTTTTTGTTTTTTCTGTCCACCCTGGCCATCGGACCTCACTTATTCTATGTTAATTAATGTTGACTTATTTTTATTTTTTATTGTGTCTTCTATTTTTCTATTCTTCATTTTGTAAAGCACTTTGAGCTACATTTTTTGTATGAAAATGTGCTATATAAATAAATGTTGTTGTTGTTGTACATGAAAGAGCAAATCACAGGATATTGTCACCATTATAGGTGATTTTAATGCAAAAATATGTAGAGTGAGTATAGATATCATAGTTGGACCACAAGAATTAGGTGAGCAAAATGACAGATGTGAAAAATTAGAAGAATGATGAAGTCCAAATAAAGTGGAGATTTTAAACACATGGCTCAAACAACATCTTCAAAGACTATGGACATGGACAAGTCCTGCAGATACTGTGAGAAATCAGATTGACAAAATAATTATTGGAGAAAGATACAGAAATGTTGTAAAACATCAAAGCATATCCTGATGCATACTGAAATTCTGACCGTATTCTTGTGGAAATAAGGGGTAATGGTAAAATTGAAAAAATTAAAGAAAGGTAAATGTTAGCAGAATCTGCCAAGAGAATTGTTAAGAATGAGTAAAGAGTTGGCAAGCAGTAAAAAGTTCAAAGTAAATCTGATGGATTACAATTGGTCACAGACACTGAAACAGACTGGAATAACTTACAAATGTTTTATTAATCTCTACATAAGAAATGTTACCAAAGAAAGTAAATAAAGCAAAGCAAATGGATGACTAAAGAGATATTAGATATGATCAAGAAAAGGCACCTAATTAAAGGTAAAGACAGTATTGAATATGGCAAATTCAAACAGCTTGTAGGACGGGAAAAGAAAAACTGGGTGAATGGGATGGGTGCAGAAATTAAGGCTGATGCATGAAGGAATTCAAGATCAATGCATAAAAATATTAAGGAATTGACAAGAAAATCAGAGTCTTCAGGCATAAAAACACAAGAGGAAAAACTAACAATGGAAAGAGATGAATTGTGTTTCCTCCGGGCGCTCCGGTTTCCTCCCACAGTCCAAAGACATGCAGGTTAGGTGGATTGGCGATTCTAAATTGGCCCTAGTGTGTGCTTGGTGTGTGGGTGTGTTTGTGTGTGTCCTGTGGTGGGTTGGCACCCTGCCCGGGATTGGTTCCTGCCTTGTGCCCTGTGTTGGCTGGGATTGGCTCCAGCAGACCCCTGTGACCCTGTGTTCAGATTCAGCAGGTTGGAAAATGGATGGATGGATGAGATGAATTGTTTAATAGATTGTCATAATACTGTATATAGATGAACTGTTTTACAAGGACAGAAGCACAAAACCAGTACTCACAAAGGAAATATCTGGTCCACCTCTATTAAAATGAGAAGTGGAGCATGTTGTAAAGAACCTGAAGAAGTGAACATCAATGGGCCCAGATCAGAAAATAATAGAAATTATAGAGATAGCTGGTGAAACTGTAGTTCACTTAACAATAAAACTAAACAACATCTATGACTTAAAAAAGCAAGTACTGTGAATGTGAAATGTGAACATGAATTCACCAAAAAACAAGTTTGTTGAGTCATGTTATAAAGACACTTTAAGGGTAATAGTAAACATTTGGAAAATGAAAGTCAAAAGTGGAGTTTCATTGGTGCAGTGTAGATTTGTGGAAGGAAAAGGTACAAGAAATGCAATGTTTATAATAAATTCAATTGAACAAGCAATAGAAATGCAAAAGTATATATATATATTGTCACGCACGCGCGAGTAGGAGGCCGCGGACTGATTCGAACACACCTGGGAACATATTCGCTGGCAGGGAATGGTGGGGTACTAACTTTCTCCCTCTGCTTTCTCATAGGAAAAAGGACCTCCCTCCGTCATAGCCAGGTTTTGACCACAGTGTGGCACTTCCGCCCTTCCTCCGCCATCTTGCCCTGACGTCACCAATCCCAGCCTCCCTCACGGTCCTTCCCAGCATTCCTCCACTTCCGGTTCCTCCCCAATAAAATGGCCGCGGACACCATGGTTCGGCGTCGCGTTATGAATGATTTTTGTTTGTAATTTTGACCTGAAAAATAATATAATTTCTGCACAATATACGGGGCTGGCAGAGCCCAAAACTTTATGCTGTCTCCTCTTGCATATTTTACAGTGGCGTAGTCGGCAGGATAGAGGATCCCAGAGAATGACAGAGGGACAGGACCTTAACACCGTGCTGCAGGGTATGAATGCTCAGCTCCAGGCCCTGCAGCAAGCGCAAGCCGCAACCACCAGGGAGTTGGAGGCTACCAAGGCCAGGTTGGTAGAGGCCCAGAGAGCCAGGCCAGACCCGCCTAAACTGACGCCTCCGCCGTTGGTGCCGATGACCGACGCCGACGACGTCGAGGCCTACCTGAGTATCTTTGAACGGACGGCCACCCGGAACGAGTCCATTCTTTCCTGAAGGGACCCGCGCAGCGGGCCTATTATGACCTCCCTGAGGAGGAGGCGGTGAGCTACGACCTCCTGAAACCTGAGATCTTGGCTCGCTACGGCATCACTCCGGGCCAGCAGGCGTCAGAGTGGTGGAACTGGGTGTTTGACCCTGAAAAGCCTGCGCGCGCCCAGGCGTTCGAGTTCTGGGGTAAAATGGGGCGCTGGCTACGGCCAGAAGGACCCCAGGCTCGGAGAGTTGTCGAGCAGGTGGCCTGTGAAGGCCTGGTCAATGCGATGCCCAGTGCCCTCGCCCAGCAGGTCCGGGAGCAAGCATATAAAGACATGCCAGGTCTCCTGGACGCTTTGAAGCGTCAGCTCGTGGTCCTCCGAGCTGGGGGGCCAGAAAAGTCTGCTCGGGGGAGCCCTCTCGACGCGCTGCAAGAGCACCGAGACGAGAAATAGAGAGAAACCGGTCCTGCCGCGCTGTTACAAGTGTGGCGAGACCGGCCACTTGTTGCCAACCTGTCCCCTCAACACCACGGCGGAGCCCATGGACTGCACCTGGACGACCCTGGAGAGGTACTGTACCCCGCCGCATCCCTTGGCGACTCTGAACACGGGAGTAGTGTTATTGAATGGGCACGCAGTGGGGGCTTTGTTTGATTCCGGCAGCAACATAACCATTGTAGCTCGCCGTTTGGTCTTGCCGCGACAATGGCGGAAGGAACATTTGTTGGTCACTTGTGTACATGGGGGGGCCAAGTCGTATCGTTCAAAGCAGTGTTATATCACTTGGAAGGGGGAACTAACCCAATTGACGGTCGCTGTGCTGCCTGAACCCCCCTATCCAGTGATTTTGGGACAAGACTGGTCAAAAAAAATTAGCGGTAAGACACCCACTGCTCCCGGAGCCTTGTTGGATCTAGTGATGAGGGGGAAAGGCACCCCTTCCACGGTCTCCACGCTGTGCATAAGGGCAGGCCCTAGTGACGCTGGTGCTTCGGGGGACGTTCCTGCGGCTATGGACCCGGACCCGGAAGACTCCGCCGGGGAAGGGACTAGCCAGGGAACTCTTCCGGGGTCCAGATCACAAGACCCTCTCGGCGGCCTGGACCATCAATTTCGGTCCACGCTAGCCTCCTTTAAGAGGGAGCAGTGGAATGATGACTCCCTGCGCTTTGCCCGGAATGCTGTCGTTCTGCCGAATAGCTCGCCAGCCGACGGTACCACGCCACGGGAGCCCTTTTTTGTCCTCGAAAATGATCTGTTGTACCGAGTGGCAACCCATGGGGGCGAGGTGCGGAAGTTGCTGCTAATCCCGCGTACCTTCTGGCGGGAGGTATGCGAGTTAGCACACGCTCACCTCCTTGGCGCCCACCTCGGGGCCGAAAAGACGCTGGAGAGGATTAAGCTCCGCTTTTACTGGCCTGGGATTAACGAAGAGGTCCGGCGTTTCTGTCAATCCTGTCCGGAGTGTCAGATCCGCCAGATTCCTAGGATGGACCGTGCTCCTCTAGTCCCTATACCCCTGATTGATGTCCCGTTTGAAAGAATAGGGGTTGACTTAGTAGGACCACTGGAGCCCTCATCCCGTGGCTATAAATATATACTAGTCATGGTGGATTATGCCACCCGGTACCCAGAGGCGGTTCCCCTGCGCTCCGCTAATACTAAGAGCATCGCACGGGAATTAGTCAACTTATTTTCCAGGGTCGGCATTCCCAAAGAAGTCCTCACGGACCAGGGTACGCCCTTTACTTCGGATACGTTCAGGGAGGTAGCCAAATTACTGAGAATAAAGCACCTGAAAGCGTCTGTCTATCACCCGCAGACTGACGGGCTCGTGGAACGATTTAACCAGATGCTTAAGCAGATGCTCCGCAAGGTAGTCAGCGTGGACGGTAGGAACTGGGATCAACTTCTCCTGCTCGTGCTTTTTGCTTACCGGGAGGTACCCCAGGCCTCTACGGGCTTCTCCCCCTTTGAATTATTGTATGGGCGACAACCCCGCGGAATCTTCAACATATTAAAAGAGGGCTGGGAGGCTGAGGCCCTTCCCTCCTCTAACATATTGGAGTACGTAGCGCAACTGCGTGATCGGCTCACAAAAATTGGACCCCTCCTAAAGGAACACGTGACTCGTGCGCAAGCAGCGCAGGCCCTGTGTTACAACCGCAACTCTGTCCTCAGGGAGTTCCGCCCGGGGGACCGAGTTATGGTGCTCGTTCCTACCTCCCACTCCAAGTTGCTCGCTCACTGGCAAGGGCCTTACGAGATTAAGGAAAGAAAGGGGCTCGTCGACTATTTGGTGAAACAACCCAACCGTCGACCGAGCGAGAGGATCTATCACATCAACTTATTGAAACCTTGGAAAGATTGGGAGGAGCTTCCCGCCTCACATAGGTCACTCTCCCTTTTCACGAGCACAACTGCCCTTAACCTCGGCGAAGAGCTAACCCCCAGGCAGTGGCAGGAGTTAACCCAAACCCTCGAACCATTCCAGTAGTGAGCGAGTCACCCGGCGGACCTCGCTGATTGCCCATGACATCGTCACGGACCCCGGGGTAATCGTCCGGGAGAGGCCCTATAGACTCCCAGAGGCAAAACGCGCGGAGGTGGAACTGGAGGTGCAACGAATGTTGGACATGGACATAATTGAGGAAAGCCATCGTCCTTGGTCCAGCCCTATCCTCCTCGTGTCCAAGCTGGACGGCTCCTCGAGGTTTTGTAACGACTTCAGACGTCTGAATCAGGTCTCCAAGTTCGATGCCAACCCGATGCCCTGCATTGACGACCTCCTTGAGTGCCTGGGTACGGCTCGATACTTGACTACTCTTGACATGACGAAGACAATGAGTACAACAAATCAAATCTGTGTTTTTCCACCAGATATTTTCTTGTTATTCTAAGAGGCATAAAATCAATTAAAAGAATAACGTTAGGAGGTGTCAATGTTACCAATGTGTGATTTGCAGATAATACTATATTTATTACTGAAATGAAAGAACTATAAAATTGTGTATTTTGGTAGCAGAAGACAATGGAGAGAAGGGCCTAACATTGAATTGCAAGAAAGTATGGTGTTTACAAAAGACAAAGTAGTATTAGAATGCCAGTTAAAAGCAAAATCTGAAAATGTGTAGCACGTGGATCACTTTTATTACCTAGGTGACACAAGATGGAAGAAGTTGATGAGGCAATCAAGAGGATTGCTATGGCGAAAATGGCTGTAAGGCAGTTAAAACAGATACTTCTAAACCAAAGCATAACAATGAAAACAAATGTGAACATTTCAAGGTGTTAACGTTTGGTCTACCTTAATATGTGATTGTGAAACATGGACTGTGAGCAAAACAACGAAAAGTAGACTAGAGATCTGTGTGATGTAGTTCTTAGAAGAATGTTAAGCTTGGGAGAAAATTCATTTACGAACCAAGCCAACATTTAGACAACTAAAATATCTGGAACACATCTTCAGAGCTAAAGGCACTGAGAGTGATGTATTGCTGGGTAAAATCAATGGGAAGAGAGCAATAGGAAAGCAGAGAAATACCAATAGCGGTAATGCTGTGAGATGGTTCAGGAAATTACATGAATTGCGATGATATTTTTAGTATGGCAAGGGAAAGAGACAGATGGAAGACTATAATGTCTTCATCGGGTATGGCACTTAAAAGAGAGTGAGAGAGCTTTAAAGTTGATTGGTCGTCCCATTTTGTAATCAGCACTGCTCTGTAAGTACAGAGTACTCTTTGTTACTATATAAAGAAAATACAGACTGACTGATTGCTTTGTTAAGATGTTTATGGGATACTAGTAAAGAAAAGTTCAGAATGAGTCGAAAAATTGCAGCAAAGTATTTTTAATTTAATGATCTAATAAGTGGTGACAGAGTGCAACATCACCTGTTAATTGCCCCATATTGCTAACAACAATTCAGCATGCTGCACAATTTAACTAAATCACAATCACTCCTAATCCATTAACAGCCGTGTTTGGTGTTCATCTCTGGGATGTGAGAGAAAGCAGAAATGCTTGTAGTAAATTGAAGCAGAGATATTGATAATGTGCTGTACATACTGTACACCACTAAGAGGAGCATTAAAGCCAGGTCAGTGGAGCTCATGGTCCATCACAGACTCCACTCACAAGCATTGATAATCATAACAAGTGCAGGTGTCACTGCAGTGCAGCCTTTGAAGAAACTGTCAAAAACAGAGACCTTCAGTGTACTTTGTAAAGTTACCTTCTATGTTGATTTATACAGTGCTGACTGAAGGGCAGTTTAAAGGATGAATAGCACTAAGGAGAAATGCACTACATCTATCAATAATTAATAAAATTGCTACTATACATTTCCGAGGACTGTCTATTACAGTGTGTACAGGCAGGGTTTTAAATATATTACAAAATAGACCATTTTGTTCCTCTGTGTAGATTTATGAGAGCAGGTATCGCCACATGAATTAAGAAGGTGCTGAATTCAAGTAAGGATGTGACATACAATTACTCGGTTTGGACAACTTCAAATTATAGAAATTATATATCATGTGAATGAGTGACATATCATAGGGTAGAAATCACAGTTGAGCAATGTTGGTCTGCCAGAATTCAGAAGTCTCAAGGTCACACAGCACATGACGAAAAGAGAGATTCGGAAAAGAGAGACGTATAATTAAGGCAACTTAATGTTTGGGAAAAGGGAAAGCACAGCTTAAAAATACAAAGTATAGGCCTAAATTGACCCCAGCCTGAGGATAAGCTGTTTGATAAGTCAAGGAATTGTTTAGTTATGGCATGAAATAATTCTTTGTCTAAGTGTGTACTGTTGTGTACAAGGCTTGTTATTAGGTAAGAGCAAACTGCAGGGTCATATTAATGTACTTTCTTTACAAATGACACGAGGAACAGTATAACAAGTATTATCAGTTCTTCTTATTATTACTATTAATATTGCTCAAGTGCATATTGTAACTTATCATCAGTAGCATTTGCAGCAGTAGTAATAGTTGTAGTGTTATTATTAGTCTGGCAATTATGCATTTAGCTTACTAATATATTCAGTAAATTCGTTATGCAATATTTATTGATTGATAACAATGTTGATGGGCATGAAGAACAAATAAGTCTGTACAAAAGTATAAATGAAAGCATTCTAACTTACAATTGCTGCTTAAACTGCAATGTGTAATGAACCATTAGATTATCTCCAACTTAACCACTTTTATAAATCTAGGACATTTAATCTTCTGGGTGGGTGCCAGTGGTTAGCACTGGATTTGAATCAGAGTCTTAGAGAGTTGGTCCTTTCTCCATTGGTTTTTAGAAGTGCTTTAATTGCTTGTTACATTGCAAATAATAACTGGCCACTCCAAAATGACTTAAGTGGATATATGATCTGTAATTGAATTATTTTCACATCTCGTGGTCTTGTTCTTTGATGCAGTCATTTATTTTAAGTTATGCTCCTTTCCTATCCTCAGAATAAACCCAAAAAAAACTGCATGGTAGATGGTGATGTAAGGCACTATTTACAGTACAGTAAAGTTACATTTTATAATACCTGTTGCAGCGTGTTGTTCTGGAACATTTCACATGGTGAGTGACACTCTAACAAAGTGCATTGCGTTTGTACCTTGATTGTTGTAAGTATGCAATTATTTGGTAATGATTGTAATTGTGAAAGGTAACAATTATAAATTCAGTAATTGTTGATTATAATTAGTAAATATGTGGTAATCACTTTTTTTATATCTGTTCCCATTAGTATTCATGGTTGTATAACAGAAGGAAGAAAGCATAAGCCATGAAGCTATTTTCAGCAGGAATAATGTTTGTAATATTAGTGTGTGGCAAATCTGTATGTAAAATATCAACATATCAATTGTAATTAGGGCAAAGGTATATGGGGAGAGACCAGACAGGGTCTGAAAAATGAGTCAAACTTTCTCATGAACGTCTCGGTTCATGTACAACTCGGTTCACGACCAAAAAGTTCGCCAAACTTTTGCCTCGGTTCACAACCACACACTCGGCATACGAACAAGCCAGTTTCCCTTGCCTGCCTGCAAGCTGAGAGAGAGAGAGAGAGAGCAAGAGCGAGCGAGCCATGTGCCTGCTGGGGAGGGGGAGGAGGAGGGGGAGACTGCTGCCTGCCTTCTGCATTTACAGCAGAGACTCTCTCTCTGAGAAGCAGGCAGTAGGTGCACATCCCCCCAGCTCCACCCCCGGCACAGGCAGGGTGAGAGAGAAAGAGAGAAGAGAGAGAGAGAGAGAAAGCGAGCAAGCCGCGTGCCTGCCTGGCTTTTTTATTTAAGCAAAGCCGCTCCTTGTTCATTGATCTCAGTCAGACGTGCACTCTCTTTGTGCTCTACAGTATTTCGTGTGCTTTTGCAGTTAACTATGGCTTCTAAGCAAGTGAAGAGTGGTGAGAAGAAAGTTTTGAAGAAAATTGAAATCGAAGTAAAGAAAGAAATTACAAGAGGTGGAAAAACTGTTTACCAGTTTACTAATTTACCAATCGGAGAACCCTCGTGCTTTCATGCAGCATAATGTAAACAAAGCCAGACTGCCAGTAATGTGGAGGGCAAATACGAAGGGTTGGGTCACAAGAACTTTCTTTTTGGAATGGCTGCATGAGGCTTTCACTCCCACCAGCTAAACAGCTAAAAAGGCCAGAAACCCAAGAAATCACAAGAGAAAAAACACCTGAAGGAAAACACTTCATGCCAGAACTTGACTCATGCAAGATTAGTTTTCTTGGTGGTTTTTGTATTACGGATTTTTCAAAAGTTAATTTTTCAGTTCGTAGTGTGAATTGTTGCAATGTTACTTTTCTCTTTTTTCAAATGTTCCTTTTTTTCCGCTGTGCTTAAAACTCATTTTAAAAAAAGTGTTTACAGCGATCGGGCTGTAAGGCTATTAGCATGAACTCCTGCAGTGTTTTTTGGTTGCTTGTGGTTGGTTTTTAAATTAAAGTTAGGATTTGTTCAAATGTTCCCCTCTGTTCAGAGAGAGAGAGAGAGAGAGAGAGAGAGAGCGAGGGCGTGCTGCTGGTGGGCGTGTGTGTGTGTGCTACAGAGAAAGACAGAGTGGGAGCGAGCGCATGCCGCTGACAAAGTGGGGGGGGGTGGGGGATGTGCTACAGAGAGAGAGACAGCGCGAGCGAGCGAGGGCGTGCTGCTGACAGAGAGGGGAGGGGGTGTGCTACAGAGAAAGAGAGAGCGGGAGTGAGCGCATGCCGCTGACGGGGGTGTGGGGGGTCGGGGTTTGTGTGCTACAGAGAGAGAGAGAGACGCGTAGCTGAGCAGGGAGCCTGGGTGTTTTGTGTCATTGTTATTCAATGTTTTTACTTTAGTTTACTATTACACTGTGCATTTTATGGTGTAATTAACTATACAGTATTTGTGCTTAATCTTTACATATATTTACATGCAGTTCGTATGGTCTGGAACAGATTAATTGCATTTACATACAATCCTATGGGGGAAATTGCTTCGGTTCACGACCAACTTGGTTTACGACCAGAGTTTTGGAACGAATTATGGTCGTGAACTGAGGTTCCACTTTACCAGGATGTCAGTTAAAATATAAATGTCAAACCTCAACTAGAGACAAGTGTAAAAGTCAAATACGGAAAGTAAATCTCCTAGCAGTTAAGAGTTTTTAAGATCATTGTTTGAGTTCATGAAACTATGATATTTCTGGAGCACAATTATCATTTATTTTCATGTGTACATTTTAATTTTATTTCCTTGAATAAGAAAGATTTTATTTTTTTCTGTTTAATTTTTAATTTCACCATACCATTATTTTAGAATCTCAGTACATAGATAATGGCTGCTAAGAGACCTTATATGTTGCTCACGACCACATCACAAGACCTTCTTATAAATTTCAGTGCAGTGCCAATAACTGTTTGTCCGAGATTACGGATTTCTCTTGAAAAACATGTTTTATTTTTAGTGTCTCGGATAACAGAAACAGGCATCTACTGGTCTGTTGCAAATTACATCATGGCATTTACTCTTTCTTTCTCAGCAGACTTTTGAAATGGTCTGACTGGGGATAAAAGACAGGAAGTTAGCATCAGTGCTGCAGTCCAGTTGAGATGGTTTTCACAACTGGCATCTCACTAACATAAGACCTTATCAGAAAATCTTTTTGGCTCTCTCTAACACTGGGGAGACAGAGAGAGAAACAAAGGTTCATTCCATACAATTCATGCATATATTGGCATCATAAAAATTAATTTCACAAAGCTGACAAGCACTGTAACACATGTCTGAACACATGACTAGAAATGAATGTCATTGCTACCAACAACATGGCCAAAGCTACAGCAAACAATACAAAATGAATGTGACCGTTACAGTGATAAAATTATTTTCAATTCTACAGTAATGGATTGTAACAACTCACATAATGCAGAAATGAAATTATTCGAAAAAAAGAATATAAATACAATAATATCATCATAAAAATATTTAATTCCATGACTGATGAGGCAACAGGAGATTCCTACCTAATGTACTCCACCAGGAACCACTGAACAGGAGAACTGCCCTGGCTGCTTCCTGGTTTCCACGATAGTGCTACTTCTGTATCAGAAACAACCATCACTACTGGCTGGGTGGGTGGTGAAGGTGGGTTGCATTTTTCTGCAAGGGTGTAAATCACAAAAAAGAAATGTTACAATAAATAAACAACCACAATGACAAATGACAAAAAGTGAAAAAGAGTGTACAGAAATGTAAATTTAACACAGACTTTTGCACTCATGAACATTAACAAGGTAAAAAAATAGATATCAAGCAATTAAGGAAGTCATTCATGCCCACAAGCTTCAAATTTTTTAACAATGACAAAACATATTAGCCATGATCAACTTATGCATTAAAACACATTTGTTAAAATGTAATCTTATTGAATTATTTGACCTTGAAACTATTAGGAAAATTGCAGGTGACAATAAGTTCCATGTTGAAAAATGAATGGCAAGTTTAATACACAACATTTTAGTTGTTCCTGTGGGATATTTGATAAAGAACAGGTAAAATGCTGCCTATTTAACTTTGTTTTTGTTCAACAATATAAAACTGAATGTTGCATATTAGAGAAATGACTTACTTTCAAAGTTATTTCCTCAGTCTCTTAAAAGATTAAGGATTCCTCACTCATTCCTTTCTCCACCTAAAATTCATCCAGCAGTTCCAGGTATCTCTGAACCCCAGATCCCATGTTATGGAAGAGACTTTTCCTACATAACCTGACACCCCCAATGTCCAGGAAGAGGAATCCATGAATTCTGTAAAGAGACCTGTCCCTCCTTCCATTTCTGGTCCTAATTTGGCCTCACTTTACAGTCCGTAATGATATTATTGATTCATAACCCCCAATTGACAGAAAGTTGGACAGAGACATGTCCATAAATACAAGTGAAACAGTAAAATCCATTGATCAAAGGCTTAATCATATCATATCATGTCACCTGTCAGATGTCTAAAAAACTTGTATAACTTTTTGTAGTCTATCAGAGCGTTCCTGTGTAGCCACATCACACAGATCTCTAGTCTACTTTTCATTGTTTTGCTCACAGTCCATGTTTCACAATCACATATTAAGGTAGACAAAACATTAACAGCTTGGAATGTTGTTGTGTTTTGGTTTATAAGTATGCATTTACACAGTTAGTTAACTTTTCATATCTAATTGGAATATAGCCAAAAGTGCCATAAATGCAGGTAACAAATAAAAAGATTTATAAATCCAAAGTCATGTGTTCTATTTCCTTTGCCACTTGTATGGAAGTCAATAAGAAAAGAAATAACCCATGTAAGTGTCTGCAGGTACAACTAATGGGGTGGTTAAATAAATGTAATTAAGTTGGTTTAAAAAGTGGTTAAATGGGGTGTTGTTAGCAAGAATCTAAAAAAAGTGATTGCTAATTCTAAGTGGGAAAATAAAAGACACAAATAATATGTAGGTTTTTGAGCCTTTATCAGGCATGCCATAGAACGAAAAATTTAGAAAAGGTGGAGAGTGGGCTTGAGAAGGGGGAGAAATCCAAGCTTCAGAAAATGAAGTGTGAAAGGCTGGAGTTTGTGCAAAAGGTGAGATTAGCAGTCAGTGATTTGGTGCTGGAAGGCACGTCAGACCCAGAAAGCCTTTGCTGTCTTTGAATCCTTGTGGCAGAACACACGCAGATAAAGGTAGCTATAAATAAGAGGGTGAAATGTGCCACAGTGGTCTTTGGAGTGGTCATTGATTCAGAACTTTCTAATGACTTCTATGAGACAAACTTCAAGCCATCTTATCTGTGTGACTAGGTAAAATGCTAGATATTTCCAACTAGAAATCTGTTTAATAAAATGTGTGGTTTACATTTAAAAGTTTAATGGGTACATACACAATCATTCTATTGGAGACACTGTGGCATCTCATTTGGCAATAGAAGTAAATGAATAATCATACCTTTCAAGAGAACTGTGGGAAAATTAAATGCATATTGGCAAAATGAACACTGGTAGGAAATAACTGAATAGTCTACAAAAATATTTTCTGTACAAGGAGTTGTGTTTAAAACCAGAAAAATTAGATGTAGAGACATAAATCTTAGGAAAACTGCAAGGTACAATAGGACAATTAATGGGAAGTGTTACTTGCATTCCTATTGTAAAAAATGCACATGCGTAATGAAATGTTCAAGCTGTGGTGGAGAAATGCACCATCCAAATACAATAAATAATCACTGCAGGGTAATTAAGCCAAATAAGTCTCTGGTCTGCCTTCAGCTGTAGAGACTTAATTGGTAAGCAATTGAAATCGTGTGTCAGAATTGTTCACAAAAGTAGTGCAAATGCTTTGGATGCATTTCACTGCATGTTGTTCTGTATAACTATGCATGTGACAAGTAAAGAATCTTGAATCTTAAATCTTTGTACCCTGCAGTGATTATTTATTGTATTTGGATGGTGCATTTCTCCACCACAGCTTGAACATTTCATTACGCATGTGCATTTTTTACAATAGGAATGCAAGTAACACTTCCATTTAATTGTCCTATTGCATCTTGCAGTTTTCCTAAGATTTACAGTATGTCTCTACATCTAATTTTTCTGGTTTTAAACACAACTCCTTATACAAAAGACATTTTTGTAGACTATTCAGTTATTTCCTACCAGTGTTCATTTTGCCACTATGCATTTAATTTTCCCACAGTTCTCTTGAAAGCTATGATTATTCATTTACTTCTATTGCTACAAAATGCAGGATAAAGAAAGAATAAAGTGGAATTGTTATATTTGTAGCATTGAGTTATTTCAACATGATGAGGTAAGGATTACTAGACTAGGGAGTACTTCTGAACATATTAATTTATATTCTGAAGTCTTTTTGCTGGTAGAGCTGATTTCAACATCCTTCTTCTTACATATAAAGCTTTAAATTGCATAAACACTACTTCTAGAAACTGAGTTTATCAATACATACTGTACAGTATATATACAATTACTGAAAAAATTATTTGACAGAGAATACTAATGGCTAGAGCCTCCTTGTGCCATCAAAGCAGCCTTAATTCTTCATGGCATGGATTCCACAACATATTGGAAATGTTCCTTTAAGATTCTGGTCCATTTTCACATGATTACATTACATAATTTCTGCAGATTAGTCAGCTGCACATTCATGTGAGAATCTTCCATTCTGCCGATCCCAAAGATGTTCTATTGGATTCAGATCATTGTCATGTTCTTGAAACTACTTTGAGAAAACTTTTGTTTTGTGACATGGTACATTGCCATCATGGAAGTAACCTTTAGAAGATGGGTAAATTGTGGCCATGAATGGATGCACATGGTCAGAGACAAGGCTTAAATAGGCCGCGGCATTCAAGTGATGATTGATTGGTATTAATGGCCCAAAGCATGCCAAGAAAACATTCCACACACCATTACACGACCACCACCACCAGCAGCCTGGACTGAATGACACAAGGCAGGTTGGATGTATGGAATCATGTTGTTGACACCAAATTCTGACCCTATCATATGTGAGCCACAGGAGAAACTGAGATTCATCAGACTCTTCAACTGTTCAGTCATGGTGAGCCTGTGCCCACTGAAACCTCAGCGTTCTGATCTTGGCTGACATGATTGGGACCTGATGTGTTCTTCTGCTGTTGTGGCCCATCAACTGCAAGCTTCCATGAGTTGTGAATTCTAAGAGGCTTTTCTGCTCACAATTGTACAGAGTGGTCACCTGAGCTACCATAGCCTTTCTGTCTGCTCAAACCAGTCTGGCCATTCTCCTCTCACCTCTGTCATCAACAAGGCATCTCGTCTGCAGAACATCCACTTACTGGATGTTTTTTGTTTTTCACACCAGTGTGAGTAAGCTCTGGAGAGAGTTGTGTGTGAAACTCCCAGCAGTTACAGAAGTGCTGAAACCAGCCCTTCCAGCATGAACAATCAAACCACAGTCACAATCACTGAGACTGCAATATTTTCCCCATTTTCATTGGTTTAATGTGAACATTATCTGGAGCTCCTGGCTTGTATTTACATGATTTTATGCATTGTGCTGCTGCCACATAATTGTCTGATTAGATAATTTCATGGATAAACAGATTTACAGGTGTTCTTAATAATATGAGCAAGTATATATACCAGAATATACCTTAACATTTCAAGATGTCAGTCTGTTAAAGATTCCAATGATGAAAAAAAAAAAAGAATAAAGAAGGCCAAGCTTTTATTACCGGGTCCCAGAACAATGGAATGGGCTGCCTACTTGTGTAAAATATGTACTTTAATCTGTCATACCCTGATTAAAGTGTTAATTAATGGCTCATATTGCATCCCAGTTTATTAGTTATTTGTGCAAAAATATATGCATGATAACGTGACAGTCTGGATTGGCTCCATATTATCTGTGGCATTCTGGAACCTCTTGGACATCAAAAATCATAACTGAGGTGAGCCAGGCAGATGAGGACACACACACTTACATAAACTGGTAGGTACAACAACTGAACGTTGCTTTTATTAAAATCCAATAAAGGAAAAACAGTGTCCAAATAATAGTGCAGTGACTCAAAAAGTTAAATAAATAAATAATCTGTAAAAATGAAGGTGATATAGTGGAGGTTAAAAGTCATCCAATAAATAAATATTTAATGAAAATAGAGATTAAAAATCCAAAAGAGAAAAATCCTTTTAAAATACACCCAAGATCTCTTATGTTGCCCTTCTAGCTTGGCGTCTCCTCCACTCATCCTGGCTGGACCTGGCAGTAGGAGGAGACACCTGCCAATAGATGCTGTTATCATTCACTAACTGGTCCAGGTCCCTGCTGTCCTTGGCCATAGGAAGGCACCACGCTGAACCTCACACATCTCCTGCTTCCAGTCCCTCTGTGTCTGCTGGAATACCTCCAAGTTTGGGTCCCTGCTGTCCATGGTACCCAGCCAGGCTCCCAATCCAAGCCTCAAATGTCTCCTGTTGCCAGTCTCTCAGGCCGCTCCTACTCCCTGGTAGATCACTCAGCAGAAATGCCCTTTCTCAGCCTCAGGCTCCTGCAGCCCTGAGACTTGCTCAGCATGGTCGCACACTATCTCTCTCTCTCTCTCTCTCTCTCTCTCTCTCTCCATCCTTTCTTGTTCTCCATTTACCTTTCACTCTCCGTCCTTGTTTTTCTCCATCCTTTTTTATTCTTTCTTTTCTTTCTTGATTCCCGACTCTCCCTTAAATACCTCTGTCGGCATAGCGTTTTAATTGCGAACCACAAAAAGCCAAAGAAGCAGCAAAACAGGCCACAGCCTCACATGCAGGTGCACCCCATCTCAATCACTCCACCAACCTCCCACAGCTATGTGAGCATGTACACCCACAGAGATCGAGCCAGCTGTTTAATTATTTATTTATTTGAAAACTGGCCACTGATTGCTATATCACAGATACTCATTATGAACTTTTACTGACCATCCTCTGTTCTGTTTTTATTCACAGTATCCTGCTTGGTGCCATGCTACTTTGCCAAGCTGTTGAAAGTGGAAAGTGGCACAGAGATACTGTATCAGGAGAATTTGAAACCAAGTAAAAAATGTATTTCATCTTCTTATTAAATTACCTAGCACATACTTTAATATTGCAGAATTCTTATGAAAGGATGGGTGGCCACCAGGCCTAGGTCACTAGATCTGCATCTTTGTCTGGTATAAACCACCAGTTTAATTTCTCAATGAATGTTCCTTACTGGAGTTTCTGCATTCCTCACCCTTTTTGTTAACTGACAACATCTCACTTATAATAGATTGGTTACATCTCGATTGTAACAGACAGATTGCCCTGTTTTACTGTCTAATCTGTGTTTTCACGTATCTAAATGATGTGTGGCTTAACAATTACTGTTATTGCATTATAGCTGGAAGCCTATCCTCAGTCAAGAGCACCATGCAACGATAAATTTAAAATTAACTGAAAAAAGTTACATTGAAATAATATATAAAACAATCAGATTTGCAAAAGTAGGTGTTGGAATAATAAATAATAATAATAAAGTTAAGTTCTTTCACTATCTATTGAAGAAGGTCAGCTACTAAAAGTGTACAAAATAAATTGAATTATAATGGTGTGACAGCCCAGGTGCATGCAGCTGGCATATTTCCTTGAACCTGGGTCAGCAATAGTTTTGTCTGAGGATAAACTGGGTAATGAGGACACAGAACAACAAGACTATGTACAGGTTTGCTCAGTGCTTTTTTTACAAGATTTAAATAAAGTAAGTCCAAAAGTCTTCCAAAAAAATAAGTCACAAAATAATTCTTGATAAAACAGTGATAACAGTGGAGGTTAAAATACTAATAAATACATCAAAACAGGTTAAAATCTAAGGTTAAAGCGCACAGAATCTGTCTCTTTAAAACCAACACAAATCTCATGTGCCTCAATTCAAAATGAACATTTCCTCTGCACTACGTTTACAGTATTGTCAACATGAGAAGACATTCTTCCAACAGCTCAGTCATCCTTTAAACTGGCTTGTGTCCTCTGCTCCTTTCTCTCTCCTGCATTCCACTCAGAGTGGTTGGTTGAACACCCAAGGAGCAGGAGGAACTGTGTTCCTCAAGTATTGTGTGATACTTCACTCGAGCCTATTCCTGACCACTTGCCTTCTCTTCACAGCACTGGCTCCATCATGATCCTACCTTTTTAGTTTTTCTTATGATTTTCTCTTTCAAAGTCTGAACTCTTTGTCTTTCTTTTTCGATCTCCCTCGAACTTACTCAAGTTCTTCATGGCCACAGATTCCTTAATTACAAACCCCAAGGTGCTAATGAGGAAATCAGGTGAACCGTGCATGTCTTCACTTAATGTGGGTTTGCCAATTCCCCCATCAACACCCAAGGACTGCTCTGACATACTACCACATGCATCTATGCCCGCCTTGAGCCTGAGAACACCATTTTTATTTAAAAATGAGTAAATGACCACAGTCCCCCATCTTATCTTACTATGAATGGCTATCAGCGTTATTGTATACAGAGGGTATTAACTGCTGTAATATATTTTCAAGGCATAATAAAAAAAGTATTCCAAATCAACAAACAAAATGGACTATAATATTGTTAATATATATTAATATATTAATAAAGAACTTGATCAAAACATATAAACAAAGTATGCAAAGTAGATACAGTTACCTTGGGAGGCTGTTCTGACATCTCTGGGCACACTCGGTCTTCCATCGCCCATCCATCCATAAGCTGCAACACTGACTCGGTACTGGGTGCCAGCTTTCAGATTTCCAATTATCACCTCCTAAAAGTAAAATTATTCAGATTATGTAAGACAATGACCAAACACACAGCACCCAAACTAAAAACTGTATTATTTTAGCCTTAATTGAAATGTTACTTACAAATCCTGACTGTCCATCAAACAGCCCCTGTAAGAGAGAAAAAGAGAAGAAATAGAAAGTACTGACCACTTGGCGTCATCTTGTTTTGGTTCAAAAGATATCAGCATGACAGTTCAGCAGGTACCCTCACTGAGATTAAGCCCATGAGCTGTCTTGTTTAGTTATTAGGCAAATGACAACAGAGACACATCAGGACTATCAGTGGTCTTTCCTGCCTGAAAAATGGTGACCTACTGAACTGGATAGTATATGAAGAATTGTGAAGGTATTGTGACATTGAAAAACATTTAACAATGAAGTGTAAATATTTTTAAACTGCTCTACTGAAAGCAAATTTACATTGTTCAGATGTCGAGTGGCAGTTCCTAACAATCAGCTAGATGATGATGATGATTAACGTTACTAATACTAATAGTAATATTAAGAGTGAAAAACAGTGGATATGCTTGTGAAGCACATCTGATTATGTGCTTGAACTCTGAGTGGGCTTGCAATTAATGTGATACTCATTATCAGGATACAGAACACATATACAAAATTCTTTTACTGGTGTAGAAAAACAAGTTATTAGGAATGACAGGACTGAAGAGAACACAATTTGAAACCTTGTGATATAAAATACTATTTGAAGTGGAAACCTTATTCATACTGACAGCATTAAACATGTCCAAACTGAGTTGCATGTCGTGGGATACTGCAGCTCCGGCTGGATTGCCATTCTTCATCTCTGTGTACAGCACCTAGAAATACAATAAAAGCACAAATTAAAAAAGTAATGTGGAAAGTATCCGTCATGATAATTGCAATTACTATGCACACAATCAGTGGTTTTCAAGTTTAAACCCAGGGCACTCATGTGGCTGCTGGTTTTCATAATCAATGCATCATTCTTAGTTTCACTTAATCTCATTGTTTAGTGAGCTGTGCTTTATTTACTCCCTTATTACAAAAAATTCTAAAATATTTATATTTTTGCAAAAACTGCAAATATGTGATTATCACTTGCCATGTTCTTTTTAATTCACCCTTTTCACAGAGTTTAATTGTATCCAAATGCTGACTACACTGAATGCTAATAGGAGGACCAGTTACTTCAGTGCCATATTCACTTGTCTGCTCAGTGTGTACAAACATTTACTATTGAGCAGGCGAGTGTAAACGGCAGTAAAGTAATTGTTCTGTAATTGCTCCAATGTTGTTGGCACCTGTGCCATTTAAACAATGAGATAATTTAGCAATAAGAATATCACACTAGTTGTGAAACTGAACTGTTGAAATAAAAATCTGCATTCAGTAACAGAATTATGTATTTTTTTGTTTTTTTTTTTCTGGTTCAGAGATCAGTATATGCATAAAAATATGTTTGTGAAAACTAAAGAAAAATTGAATTACCTGTTAATGTCTTCATATTGTAAATTTAACGTATGTGTTAAAATGTCTAAATAATAATATAATAATTTAAATTTACAGTAGTACTTTGAAATGACCTTATGTAAATATGTTATCTATACTAATAAAAGGCAAAGCCCTCACTGACTGACTGACTCACTGACTCATCACTAATTCTCCAAGTTCCCGTTTAGGTAGAAGGCTGAAATTTGGCAGGCTCAATCCTTACAGCTTACTTACAAAAGTTGGGCAGGTTTCATTTCGAAATTCTACGCATAATGGTCATAACTGGAAGCTATTTTTCTCCATATAATGTAATGGAGTTGAGCTGGATGGCCGTGGGGGGCGGAGTTTCGTGTGACATCATCACGCCTTCTACGTAAGTACGAAGAGAACAAGGAAGACCTCCAAACAGCGCTGAACAAAAAACGCCATTTAAAGCGCATTCCTACGACTGATCGGAGGAAAATTTCATTTCAAAAGACTACCCGACGGAAGCCTTGATAAAAGCATAGTTTTCTGCACACTGAAAAGCAAGCAAAATTAGATGCATTACAGAAAGCGGACTTTGTGGGGATCATTGGACTTCCGTGACCGTTAGTAATTCTAATTACATCTAATTATAAAATGTTCAATGATCACACTGTTTTAGCCTAATGTATAAAATAATTTTGGCTAAGGTTACTCAGAGTTTAAAGTTGGTCAAATTACCTTTTATGTTTCTGACTTATTTTTTTAAGAAGAAAAACTGCACTTTATGTTAAAATTTTGGTTAATATTATTTAAAGACAATACTATTCTGAAAATGTACTTAAAGTACTTAAACTACCACTTTATTTTTAAGTATGCCCAATTTTAGCCAGGGATGATATTTTTGTTTCTGTTTTGAATTCAAATGCAGTTTAAAAGCATTTGTTTTTCAGAAATTAAAAGAGCTTGAGTTTACAATATTCATGTCCATGTCTATTATTTGATTCTGTCACCCACTAAAACCCTTTTAAATTAAAAAAAAACATTTGCGATTTGGGGCAACTTTTCATGTGTGATTACATATGATTAATCAAGATCAATTATTACACAGCCTCTAATTAATTAGATTAATTTTTTTAATCGAGTCCCACCCCTAATATATATATGTAGATATATATATGTAGATTTGTATATATATATGTGTATATACAGTATATATGTAGCTATGTATATGTATATATATGTATATATATGTGTGTGTGTGTATATATATATATATATATGTATATATATATGTATGTGTATGTGTATATATATGTATATATATGTCTATATTTGTATATGTGTATATATATGTTTACGTGTGTGTGTGTATATATATATATATCAATCAATATGTCAATCATGTTACGTTATTATTAAAATGTTTCCTTTTCTTTTTCATTACTTCTTTAACACACTACTTCTCCGCTGCGAAGCGCAGATATTTTGCTAGTATTTTATAAACAAATACAGTGGAACCTCGGTTCACGACCATAGTTCGTTCCACAACTCTGGTCGTAACCCGCTTTGGTCGTGACCCGAAGTAATTTCCCCCATAGGATTGTATGTACTGTAAATACAATTAATCCATTCCAGAAAATATGAACTGTATGTAAATATATTTTCTTTAAAGATTTTTAAGCACAAAAATGGTTAATTATACCATAGAATGCACAGTGTAATAGTAAACTAATGTAAAAACATTGAATAACACTGAGACAAACACCCAGGCTCCCTGCTCAGCTGCACGCTCTCTCTCTCTTAGCAGCACGCAAGCTTGCGCTCTCTCTCTCCTGCACCGGCTTTATTTATTTTGTTATTTATTTAAACTGGCCTTTTTGACAGGAGCTGTGGACCCGCTATACCACAGGAGGAAGCTGGGTTGAGAGGAGGTTACAGTTTTGTGGGAGAGTCCCTCTGCCTGATGCACCAAGAACAATGTACAGTACAGGGAGAGTCTGAAGATATGCAGAAATCATCGGCGCGCACAAACCAAAAGGGAAACTGGCTTGTTCGTATACCAATGTGTGGTCGTGAACAGATGCAAAAGTTTGGCGAACTTTTTTGTCGTAACCTGATTTGTACGTGTTCAGAGACATTCGTGAACTGAGGTTCCACTGTATCATGCGAATTTTGAAATTCCTATTTTATATTTGACTAATGCCTTTATCCAAGGTTAGTTACAAGATCAGGGAACACTACCATTGTTATTATTTTTATAACTGGAGAACACTGGCTAAAATTTGCAAATCACTTTTTGTTTTAAGGTAATTATTTTACTACTCATTACCTATACTAACAGCCCCATTCCAGTTCTCAAGGAATCTGAAATCAATTGGTGTATTATGGGACTCATTTGCCTGATGTTTATACAGGAAAAAAGCTTTCCCTATAGATGGTAAATTCCTGGCTGAACATGTTGCAATTAAAAAAAATGTAGGCAGGCATAGTGGTTTTAAGGTTATGCACTTTAATCCCTGAAGTTGTGATTCTAATCCTGTTATTAACACTGTGTGACCATAAGAAAATCACTTCACCTGCCTGAGCTCCAATTGGAAAAACAAAAGAAATGTGATCAGCTATCTCTCAAACGTTTTATGGTGCCTTGGATAAATGTGCTGGCCAAATCAGTAAATAATCCTAAAAAAATAAGAACATGCAGAAGAGAAGTTTAAGGGTGGATAAATTTACTGGTATAACACTTATATTTAAATACGTAGAAAAAGTTACTTTCATCATGTGCAGTATTAATTTATCTAATGGATTTCAGCAAAAACTGGAAAGAATTATAAAGAAGGTGTGTCCATGCATGGAATTATGTTCCTAATTATTATTTGTTTATTTGGTGCACAATTCTTTCTGCTGTTCATTTATAACATAGATCATGCTGTGATTTTGTTTATTTTTTATGTGAGGACAAAACAAAACCTTTTTATTCTGCTGGAATGTTAGGCATTTCTAGGCAGGTGGCGTAAATGAGATTGAGAAGGGTGGAGAGTACATTGAGAAATGACAATTTCAGCTTTGTTAAGGTTTATTCCATTTTCTAATAAATCCCATCTTCTAACTTTTAGCTTTACAACATAGCAGCAAACATAATGTGAATGTGCATTCACAAAATGCCAACTGGAACTGAACTCTTAAGCTTAATAAAATAATTTAACAGCTCCCCATGCCAGAACTGCACCCACATCCCTACATTCAGGATGATCAAGATGTTAAGTTAATCACAGTTTTATATTGCCATTCCAGCACCATTAAAAAGGCATCTCAGGACTGTATGAAAGTTTCTGAGATAGGATCTACCATCACAATGAAAGATAATCTCATCTCATTCATTCATTCATGCAAGCATTTATATATTCTTTCATTCACTCTCAAAATCTGCTTATTCCAAATAATCCAGAGTCATGGGTGTGGAGGTTTTTAATAAATCACCTATATGAAAAACTCATCAAAGACACTTTAATCATCGATCAGTCTTGAGTAAGCTGTATTGTTTGGCTCACATAAACAGTTGCTGCAGCTGCCTGAGGTTTGTGTGCTCATTGCATAAGTTAGGTCACTTTTTGTGAGCTGACATGCAGTAGGTCATGATACACCCCTTAACGTTTGCTGTTACTTGAAAAGAACAAATATTTTAAATAATCTACAGAAAACAAGCAGTCACACTAACAATAAGAAAACAAGAAGTCCAGTAATAATAGAAAACAAGTGGCCAACCAATGTCACATACCTGTTCTTTTTCTTTTGTCTTTGACCTTTTAAAACAAGCTTTCATAAGCAGCTTTTACTAGCATGAACATTTCTACCTAACCACAGAAAAAGACTTCAGGGAAAAAAACACCATATGTTACATTGTTTGCTATAAGTCAGTATACAAACCAAGAAAAATGAAGTAAATATGAGCCATGGTTGCTGCATAGTTAGCAATATAAAAACATTCTCTGTACTCTTATTACTCAACCAACAAGATTCTAACTCCCCAGAACCTACATAGGAGTTAATATAAGTAAAATAAATTAAAAAAATAATCATTAACATAGTATTAACTTTAACACAATCAGAAATATCCAGTAGAGCACAACCTATTTGGAAACACTCTTTTTGAAAACAATAATACTGATATTCTGCAGTGGGCTGGCGCCCTGCCCGGGGTTTCTTTCCTGCCTTGCACCCTGTGTTGGCTGGGATTGACTCCAGCAGACCCCCGTAACCCTGTAGTTAGGATATAGCGGGTTGGATAATGGATGGTTGGATAATACTGATATACAATATTTCCATTTTTGTCATCCCTAAAACTGGTTTAGCCTCAAGCTGAGTGCCATGATGCACACTAATTCAGCCTAATCCTTGTTTCCAATATTGTCAGGTTTAACCCACATACTGCATGTCTTTTGTGAATGAATTGTGTCTATCATACTATAAAAGCTTTCCTCCAGTTTAAACAAGCCATATATATTGGATACTTCTGAGTGAGCACCATCATGAAATTTCCTTCAAATGCAATATAAATCCTAAATATTCTAACAGTTGGAGCATGGGAACTTTAAGTGACACTAAGCAAGGAGTGGATTAGCGTCTGCACACACGTGGTTGCTTGCTAAGCTTCTTAGTTACTACACTACACTACCTTGCTATCAATCAGTCTTTTTTTTAGCAAAGGACCTCCTGCACTGATCATTATCACAATCCAATCCACCAAAATATACTGTACAAATAGTTCTGCAAAGAGAAAGGAATAAAGCAGTCAAGCAAACAAGTGCATAAGCAGAACAAAAATAGAAAATCAAAAAGTATAGATTTAGATGAAGGCAAGATAGGGCAAAAAAAATTTAAAGCAGGAACACAAAAGAGAATGAGATTGAGATGTTAGTACTGAAGAACTGAAATTGAAAAAAACCTTGGAGTCAGATGCACGATGAAGTCCGCAGAGAGCGGGTGCCACAAATGAGTTGGGAGGCTCCTGCATGCTTAGGTTAGATGTTCAGCTTTATATACAGATTTCTGCAGGGTTAGCCATTTAAATGCCATGTCCTGTTTTGTCCCTAAAATAAACTGCTTTCTTATGTTTTACACAAATGTTCTGAAATGACTTTTTCATGTCCTTTGTGTTTAACATATCTGAAGTAACTATATACTTTAAATAAAAATAATCTTTAAGTATTATTTGCAGCTTTCAACTATAAACCTCTTATCATTCTTGTTTGGTTTTTGTTGGTTTTTAAAAAGACCTTTTATGACTCACTTCCCTTTAAGGTGCACTGCAGGGTGATCTGCTCTCATGTGCCTGCATTACTTGACTTCAATTATTAAGGAAAGAGTGTGGCATTCTTCCCCCATTGTATTGCAGTCATCCCGAGAAGGTGTTACCCTGTTAAGTGGCTATGTAAGTAATAAAGATGGCTGATCTCAGTTACTTGATTACTGTCTGCCAAGTTGCAGGGGGACTGAGGGCTTTCTTCACAATTCATAAACATAAGAATGTGGTCCAGTTGTCCTCTTAAAGCATAAATGTTCTATTGCTAACATTTAAAATACATAGTATCTTCTGAAATAAGATTTAGATTTCTAAATTTATTCCTCATTAAATTATTACTATTTACACTGTATTTTATTTGACAGTAAGTCTTTTCTATTTTCACTAAAGCAGTTAGCAAATGCATGCATGGTGTTATTATTTAGGTCTTTTCAGAAGCTTAGTGAACTCTTTTATATAATTAACTTCATCAAACAAAGAGACAGATATCTGATTCCCCCTAATTATTATAATAGAACTTAATTACAGTACATGTATTAGCAAAGTAAATAAGATCGAGATTTTGTTTAAATATATTACAATATCATGGAGTTAAAAAAATGACTCGAAATAGGGCTGTGGTGGCTGAAATACCAGAATCCAATGCAAGTAAACTGTAAAAATTAATTCAATGATATTATATTGGCCCTAGTGTGTGCTTGGTGTGTGGGTGTGTTTGTGTGTGTCCTGCGGTGGGTTGGCACCCTGCCCAGGATTGGTTCCTGCCTTGTGCCCTGTGTTGGCTGGGATTGGCTCCAGCAGACCCCCGTGACCCTGTATTCGGATTCAGCGGGTTAGAAAATGGATGGATGGATGGATATTATTAATTGTTGGAGGTCTGCAGTTAATTGTAGTTCCTGTCTCTTAAATATATACTTTTTTAAAAGAAGATGTACAGTTAAAATCTATGCTCAGGTATCTAGTTAAAATTGTTGGCTACAAAGGTGTTGATGATGATGGACAGCAGGTGATTGTGGCACTTTTCCGGTACCTTATGGTGTCAGTAAAACAGTGAATCACTCTGTTTTTTAGATAATGCAGTTGTGAAGTTGTTTTAGCCTCAGCTTCTTTAGTTTTGTTCTCTTCTGTAATATCCATCCATCCATCCATCCATCCATTATCCAACCCGCTATATCCTAACTACAGGGTCACAGGGGTCTGCTGGAGCCAATCCCAGCCAACACAGGGCGCAAGCACACCAAGCACACACTAGAGACAATTTAGGATCGCCAATGCACCTAACCTGCAAGTCTTTGGACTGTGGGAGGAAACCGGAGTACTAGAGAAAACCAATGCAGACACGGGGAGAACATGCAATCTCGGGTCTCCTAACTGCGAGGCAGCAGTGCTACCACTGCACCACCGTGCCGCCCTGTGTAATATCAATGTTGGATTTTAACTTTTGGTGAACGTAAAGATGGCTGTAATTAAATTGTAAGTGACATGTGCTTTATTTATGTTTTCATCCATTCTCTGAACCCACACATTTCAATCAGGGCCATGGGGGTCCATTGCTATCCTATTGGCAATTAGCATAGGGCATGAGCAACTCTCGATAGGATGCCATTCCATCATGTAGGTCTGTTTAGAGTTAACAAATAGTGTGACTTGGACATCTTAAGGATGTGAAAGGAAATTGGACATAAACATCATGCAAATTTCAGGCAGATAATGGCTGAAAAGAGATGTCAATGCAGGTCCTTGAAGCTGTGAAAGTCGTAGCATACTCTGATATGCATTACAACATGCATCACATCTCTTTATTATTCCAGTGAAAATGGAAGAGAGTCTGATTACAGGTAATGTAACTGAAGCTTTCCCTATATTGTTGGCAAATGTTAGATAGATAATTACAAAATGTCCATTTTTTTTTTTTGATTGCAACAAGTATTTTGATAATGTAAAGAGCATCGACACATGAGAGGCAAAGAGACATGGGTGCAAATGATTGTATTATGCAATAAAGACCACAGACAGCTGGCACCACCCATTGAATACATGCTCACTCCTACTGGACTAGCAATCACTTTACTGTGTACAAGCTCCAATTTTTCAAGTCTCTGGGTGATGAAATTCATTTTACAGGTCAGCCTCATGCACTTCCTGCTTGTCCAAAACTGTGGATACTCTTAGGGAAAACGTACTCTGTGAATCTGTGAAGTGCTTAAAACTGCCTGCCTGTTTAACTAGGCCATTCTGAATCATTTGTACCCTACATATTACTATGGAGATGAGCTCATAAGACATTTTAACTTGTTATTTTGTTCTCTGATAATTATTTATACATACAAAGTCATATTCTATGAACCAACTATTTGCCAAAGACTTTTGATCTGTTTAACTATTTTAGAACTATTTTTAGGAATGTAAAGCATAAGGATGTTTGAAGATCATACCATTAATCTGTGCCTGTATTTATCAAGCGACTCTAATTACTCCCAGGAATTGCAGAAAAATCTAACTAAAATAAGAATTTGTCTTAAGTCAGAGCAGGACATGAGAACTATTTATGAAACACCCTGCACCCACTCCTAGTTAGACGGACAAGTTCAAATTTGAGAATGAATGACATTACAATTTTATTGCACCCTGTGCCACAAAGTAAAAACTCATAAAGGCGTTTTGTTGTTACCATATAAATCATGATAAAATTTTATACTTTTTTGATACTAATGCTACAGCTTCACCACAAAGACAATAATTATAATAATATTTAAAATAGTAGGAGGAGAAGAAGTAGAAAAAGAAGCATAAGGAGAACATAATAAGGTAAGATATTGCCCTAAACTGCACGTAATTCTTACTCCAAGAATATTATTGCAACAAGCACTGAAATGGAAAGGACATGACAATCACACAGAATGAGAGTTAATTCTGATAATGGACAACTTTATTTAACAATGAATAATCCACAGCCTTACTTTTAGAAGAATCACCTTCCCACTGTTATAGCCATCAGAAACACCTCGTAAAATAACAGTTACTGAAACTAGCCATGGCTGTTCTGAAATTGCTTCTGAAGTCATATTCACTCTTTTGATGTTCCCAATCATCTTCCAGAGTTGCATGACGTGTTTGTCTATATCTGTGATCCACCTTTATCTTCTGTGAGGCTCTATTCATTCAATGCCTCAGGTGTCTCTACTTGCCTTATTATAAACTGTAATGTGAATTTCCCAGGGATTTGTAGAATGCAGAGCTCAGTGTACCATCCAGTATCGCTTATCTTCAAGGTAATATGCTGGCTACTTCAGTCCAGTCTGCATCCACTGTGATATCTCATGCGTATCTACACTTTGAGCAATGATCTTTATGTGCATGCTCATTTGCATGAATCCAGTATTGCTTTAATATTATCTCTCATAGAGAGGTGAAGAAATGTATTAATTTGTGCGTTACCTCACATATTGTAAGGGCGCTCAAAGTTTGATGCAAAATTCAAGAAATGGTCAGCTGTGACATACTCAAATCATCACTGTTGCAAAGCTGCATTTTACATGTAACATTACCAGCATTTGCATTTTTGGCTGAGGGCACATGGCTTTCTTCATGGTTCTTCATGGTTTTTGGATGAAGAGATCACATAACGTATAAGATATGCTACAAATATTATTCCATCTTAGTCAAATCAATATTTTTTTATACAGGTTCATTGTTGCCCAGCAGTTCCACAACATTCAACTTTGTCTGGGATGTGTATGCCAGTCTCTGCCTAAAAGTTATCTTATGGCACCTCCTGGCAAGTTAAGACGACTCACAAGCTCTACTAAATCCTGGTTAAGTTAGGGGCAGTTTCCTAAATTAGTAAAATTGATAAAGTGCTATCACTCCTACTCCTAAGTATAGCATCAAATTTGCTTTACTATATAGATTTCTGAGCCAGTTACAACCATTTCCTTACTCTGAAACACTTAATAAATATCGCCACTTTTCTCTGATTGGTGCAATGAAAATGCTTTCTGACTATGTTATGTAAATGAACCTAACTTATAAAAGCCAGTGCTCTGTTAAAATAATTCACTTACCTTGCTGCACTGCACTGGAGCACAATGCCTGCTTGACAGCCAAGCTTGTTGTATTAAAGGACATCCACCTTTGATTCATTTGCAATGGTGGCTCACAACTATTCTTTATTTACAGAGCATTTTCCCTAACAGTACTTTCAACACAGTTCTTGATTAGTTTCATCATTAGTTTTCAGGCTCTCAGTCTTTTTGCTTTTGAATTTCTGGTCATGATTTAACTTAGTGTTTTTGGTTTCAATGACTTGGTCGATAGATTGCTCAATAGTGACTTTGGTTGTGCTGGTGGCATGGTGGCGCAGTGGTACCCTGGGTTCACTTCCCGGGTCCTCCCTGCGTGGAGTCTGCATGTTCTCCCCGTGTCTGCGTGGGTTTCCTCCGGGTGCTCCTGTTTCCTCCCACAGTCCAAAGATATGCAGGTTAGGTGCATTGGCGATTCTAAATGGTCCCTTAGTGTGTGCTTAGTATGTGGGTGTGTGTATGTGTCCTGCACTGGGCTGGCACACTGCCCGGGATTTGTTACTGCCTTGCACCCTGTGTTGGCTGGGATTGGCTCCAGCAGACCCCCGTGACTCTGTAGTTAGGAAATAGCGGGTTGGACACTGACTGACTTTGGTTGTTTTATTTCTGACTACAGTACATTAAATCTCCTGATCCCTTTTTCACCTGTCAGCCACCTTTTCTACCTTTGCCAGAACACTCACAGGAATACAAGCACTCTAGTGCTATGAAAGCAAGTCACTTTTGCTTTGGGCCCTCTGCCACCACAACCTCTATGAGAGAGGAGCGAAAGCGTCAGATTCGTCAAAAATTTCGATCTCTGGTTTTCAATGGATCTTGACCTTTTAGGGTTCCTGATATCGAAAACATCGATATCTCAATGAAGGGTGTGTGTTTGTCTGTGTGTCTGTGTGTCACAGTTTCTTGAGGACAGTCTAGAGCTGAAACGGCTGGATGGAAAAATACCAATTTCGAAACTTAAGCCTCTTTATTCTTTCATTTTATAGTTACTGGCTATGCATTGAGTTGCCATTTAGGCATGGATTCAGCCTCCTGGGTTCAAGTGCCATGTGCAGCTGTTCCAAGGGGTGTTTGCACATTCTCCCTTTGTCTGCTTGTTTTCTACTAGATACTCTGGTTTTCCACAAACACCCCAAAAGATAGGTAGATTAGGCTTATTGGAAATTCTAAACTGGGCAATATGTTAGTGTGGGGGTGTGGGCCCTGAAATGGCCTGGCTCCTTGTCTAAGGCTGTCTCCTGAAAGCTCCCAATGCTACAGGGGTAAGCTGTGGCTCTCCCGAACCATAAATTGGATTAAACGGGTTTGAGAATATTATGTTATGTATATTTTAATCTTTTGGCAAAAATTACTGAACCAAAAGATAGATGATCTCTCTCAACCTTCTAAATACTGTCATTTCTCGTCTGCTCTTCATGGTCTAGGATCTCAACACAACTGCCAAAAGTGGAAAAGTGATGCAATTCTTCATAAATTTAAGCCGCAGGGGTGGATTTTCAGTTAGCTGGAGTGTGGAAATTAGAATTGGAATTTAGTCAGGAGACATATTGCTGTAAATATTGCTGAGGGATCTGTAAAGACCACAAGCAGTCATAATGTCACTATAAAACTGAAATGTTTTCTCAGTTACTTTTGAGATTTAGGACTTAAATAAGACTGGTATAAATTAAGTAGGAGAATGGGTAATAATCATTGAAGCCAAATGGATATACAATATGAGTACAATGGGCATCAGCTGTTTAACATATCACTCTCCCGTGGCTTACTTAAGAATGTCAGGATATGCAGCTATTATTCATCCTATCCACTTCCTTGGCTGGCTAGCAGCTGATAGATGAAGTTACTTATCCAGTCTTTCTATTATAAATGCACTTTCTCCAGTTTCAAATGGCATCCTGGAATGGGAGTTTCATATTTGAGTTGGAAAGGGTCTAGTTTTACTTTCAAGCATTTTAAAGGGTCCTAATAAAATGTTAAGAAAAGATTATGTCCAGCAAAATACTGTGGGGCACTACAAATAAAGCATTGCTTAGCATTGCTGCCTCAAAGCAACATACACGTCAGCTGGATTCACCATCTTTGTACCATCCATGAGCAATTTTTAAATTCTCCCCATGCTCCCCACATTCTAAAGACATTTTGTAAGGTGTTTCGGCTGCTAAACTTGGCTAGCTTAATAAGATTATGTTTGTCTTTGTGTGTTGTATTCGACTGCAGTGCAGAATCTTCTTGTAACATGAAGAGTAGATTCATTAAATAATTACTATATGATAAGGTTAAAATGTGTTTTATAATGTACTGGCACCCAGGTTAAGTCATTGCTTGCGCTCAGTGCTTTTAGGTTAGGTTTCACCTCCTTGTGATATAAAATGTGGCCAAGTCAGTAATGAACAATAAACATTTCCATCCATTATCCAACCGGCTATATCCTAACTACAGGGTCACGGGGGTCTGCTGGAACCAATCCCAGCCAACACAGGGCGCAAGGCAGGAAACAAACCCAGGGCAGGGCGCCAGCCCACCGCAAACATTTGTTCCCAGTTACTTTGTAGCTGTCTTCCAAGTTACAGGAGGCCATGAAACAGAAACAAATGAGGAATTGTCTTGGAGCCACACTATAATACTACTTCATGGGCTCCCAGCTCAATCTACATATCATGGTCAAATAAGCCTTAATTTAAATAAGCAGAGCCATTTGAAGTAACATACTTAGACTTCTCAAAATAACAAACAGTACCACAGATTCCTTATGAATTAATATTTTTCTGCACCATGAAGCTGAGCACACAAGACCACCTGCTTCATTTGAATTCAGAGTCAAGAAACACTTAGGAAACCATACCCTTCATTTTAAAATGGTGAATAAACTTAACGTCTCCTGAGAAATAAAATATGCTTGTGTTAAGAAACACAAACTGTGTGTGACTGTACATCTCTCTGTTTAGTCAATAAGCACTCTGAGAGTTATAGAAAAGGAATATCCATACCATGAGCACAGTAAGGAGAACATGAAGCATTTCCGCAAAGTCTCACTGTTTTATGGTTAAATCATAAGTAGGGGTAAATGTTTGTGAAATACGGGCTAATTCCATTTGAGTCAAGGATTCAAAGGAGCTGTGATTTAAATATAATTATACTGTTATATAAATCATGCAACACTATAATTGCCTTTGTGCAGTAAAGTGGTACAAAGATAAGCACTTCTGCCTCTCAGCATCAGAAACTTGGGTTCAAACCCTGGATTGTTCACCATCTATATTTCATCTCTACATGGTTTCTCCTGGTCTTCTGGTTAGCTTCCACATCCCAAACATATGCAGATTTTGGCAACAGAAAAAACAGAATTGGTTTGGTACAAGGGAGCAAAGAAGTGTGCCTTGGCCTCTAAGACTGGTTACTTCTGTCATCCAGTATATCAAAGATAGGTGCCACCTTTCAGTAGTGAAAGAATATCATTCTGATATTCATGGAGAAATAGAAGCAAACCAAAAGGTCCAGATTAACATATGGTGAATATTGTAGATAATGCACATTCAAACTGGATAAATCAGTACCATTAAATGGATGGATGGCAAATGTGAGCGAGAGAGGGACCTATGATGGTTCCCAAATACACTTTATTTCCAGCATTGTTGACTCTGAAATGGCAAGAATGAATTTAGAAAATTTAAATATGTATGGATAAATTGATTTAATTATGGTTCAATAACCTCTCCAATTCTTTTCTTGTCCTGCCTTTTACATCACAGAAGCATAGAGAGATGAATAGTACATCATGGCTACTGGGTAGAGGGTGAAGACCAGCTCTGGGCAAAAGGCCAGTCCATTGCAAGGCATAATTTTATCAATTAATCTTAATTTTGTATAACACTTTTCAAAAGTATGTCAAACACAAAGCAATAAGAAAGATTATCATGTATTCATTGGCAAACTCGTAATCCCATTCATGATTGCAGGTGACAGAAACCTTTCCCTGCAACACTGAGCACAAGGCTGAAAGAGCCCACCCTGGACAGGACCCACTCACATACAGTACATACCTGAATATGACCCAGTTTAGAGCCAGATAAAGACCCTTGAGCTGCGAGAACTTTTTACACAAGTTAAGCTCCATCGAGGTGTGGGACAGCAGGCTGCCTGCTGCTTGTGCTGATCTACACATTTACAAAACAAAAGATGCTGATGGAAAGGTGCAAAAGAATTTTAGGTGGGCTGGGATTATGAGTTTTTTCGTAGGCTCCAGGGATTCTAATGTTAATGGCATTCTATGGTTCTTTACTGGGTTGTGTTTTTCCTTGTAGAACTATTGATTGACAAAGCACTTTTTTATTCTTGAACAGAATTTTTGCATATGAAGTTGGTTCTTTATGCTTTGAAAAACTTCCTAATACAATATGTAGAAAAAACCCTAAAATCTTCAATAAATGGTTACCTAGCAGAAAAAAATAGATTAAGAAAACTTGAACTTAGTTTGAGTTACTGTACATATGCAGTAAGAGTCCTTTTAAAATCAGAAACCCATAGGGAATTCACAAATCTGCTACCATATATTCATGGATATTTACTGTGCGGAGCCTATTGCAGATCTAAATAAACTGAGGTTGTTTCTGGAACCTACATGAGGATGGGTCTTTTGGGAACCCAAAATAGTTCCTCTATGGCATCGTTCTAAAGTGCCAGTCTGGAACCTTTATTTTTAAGAGTGTGAGACTGAACTGGTGAACCTTGTTGGGCTGAACAGCCTGTTCTCAACTAGATTGTTCTAATGTAGCTTCCGAAGGTAATTCAGAAGTCCGCTGTTCCAAGCCTCTATGTGGTTGTCTTATTTGCTTCTGTCTCTGCAAGAAATCCCGGACTGGCTCGATGATAATTGAGCTCAGATCTCTGTCGAACCATACCATCTGTTACAAGGTTCTGTGTTTCTCCTTCCACTGCAGACAATGATTGTGGCCATATATTTGGTGCTGTTGTTATGCCACCAAATGAAGATGGTTTGGATCAGATGCCTCCCTAATGGTATTGCATGAGAGATAAGAATCCACCTGTACTTCTCAGCAGTAAGGGAACCACTGATTTACTTATGTTGCCAAATAAAACATGTCACCATTGGCAACCATAAAGATCAATAATACAGTATTCACTGCATCAATGTGGTCTATGTATTTGATAAGTTTTGCACTCATATAAACTGCCTATGAAATGTTATTTTTTGTGTGGCGCACATATTTTATTATTCTTTTATTATATTTTATTTTATCTTTTATTTTATTAAACACTGCTTGCTTTTCCTTTTATTGTATATTCTTATTATGCTCTGCCTGACTGGGAGGAAATATTTCTTGGGCTCTGCCAGGAGAAATGCTGTATAAGCGTTGGACCTTGTGATATTAGACATCAATTGGTTTATTGTACCAAAACATCCACCTTAATAAATGGATAAGTGTCTGTGTGTCTGTCTGGTTGCAATGTCTTTTCCATTCCAAAAGATGACGCACAACAAACATTTGTAGTAATAAAATGCATTGCATTTGTCATTTCACCAGACGATTCATTACAACCATTAATACTGCTTTTACTGAATCCCATTCCAAATGACATATAACAGCAACCTACAATTTGCATTTGTCATTCCAACATGTTGAATATCACAAATATTTGTAGTATTAAAATACAGATGCAATACATTTTGTTACTACATGCATTGCAAAATAAATTCCAATAGATTGACTAGTTACATTTCTACTCATCATAGATGGGTAGCACAGCTAGTTTTATTGTTAAATTGCAAAAAGTGTTACCACACCCTGGCATTTGAGACCCCACAAGAGCTGGACCTTAGACATGTAGCAACACAAAGCTGCTGACTTGCTCAACTCTGGGATTTTTGAATTGTGGCCCTCTCTAAACTTCTACTTCCAAACATCTGTGGCTCCAGTATCACTGGGACAAGATAACAGCTGGAACACTGAGAGCACCTTCAGCTGCAGCAATTACCATGTTCATCACTGTCAGTTGTCTGGATTTCTATGCTGAAACATATTTTAATACAAGGTAGGTATAAAATTATCATTAGTGCTTGTTGTTGTTGCTGTGGTTATTTCTATGTCACCACTGTGGCTCTGAAGCATTACTGCAAGCTGAAAAAATGTTTTTATACTGCTTTTCTCAGCATTGAACCTAGTTCATTTGTGGAACTAAGGCACCTTTCTGAATGAAGTCACTTAAAGAGGTGGTCAGGTCAGTTTCAGTATACAGTACCTATGACACCATGCTGTTCTACATTGGACAAGAGCACACAAAACATCACCTAAATTAATGAGCAGCTTTGTAATCTGCCATGTCAGCTGAAAACTGTCAATTTTCCATGGTCATACAATTAAGTGATAGTCTAACAAAAAATGATAAAATGGTACAAAGTAGCCCTTTGACTTTTTCTTAGCACACATCAACCATGGCAGCTGATGTTGTGGAGCCATTTAGTACTAGCCCAGTGGACTGCTGCCAAGCTGTTGTGACATTTATGACAGTCACTTTTGTTTTTCATTGCAACACATAATGCAAGATATTTAATAAAAGCACTAATTTTGTAATCTACAATGTCTATATTTCTGCAAGAAAAAGATGTTCATAGTATTATAATGGACGCTGAAACGCCATGATTTCCTCACAGTGCAAACCTTGAAGATTCTTGGAGACTTCAGTCAATGCCTTTGTTTTTTGGGTGAAATGTGTACTAAAAATATACAGTACATAAAAGTGTTTTCTCTGTCACCTTTTTTTCCATCTAACAATATTTACTTTGGAAGTGTGTTACTATAAACCAGAAAATGCTTATGTTTATTGTCAAGAATACTGAGTATTGTCAACACAGAATACATCATCACTCTCTCTCACCATGGGATATGTGGAGATTTAAAAGAAGGAGACATGGCAAGGTCATATTTCCATATTTTGCATGCACTAAAAGTATGGTGCCCCAATAATTATGTAAAAGAAGGATGACTTATGGCAAGTAATCGGAAGAACTGGATTTTGTTGTTACTGGTGCTTAAAAGGTGGATTCCTTTGTGTTTTACTGCTCACTTTTTCCCTGGGGTTATGTTCTGCTTCAGATCCAGGGAAGACTGGTTTAGCTAAATGATTATATCTGAAGTAAATATACTGTATTTTATATATATATTTTTCATACTGTAAATTACAAGGAGGAGTGTGGTGGCACAGTTTTTAATGTAGGCTGCCTCACAGCTCGAGGCCCTAACCCTAATCCTTGATTCAAATCACTGGCCCACAATTTACCAGCCTTAAACCCTGGTTTGCCAAGAAATGATGTAGCCCTGCATTTGAATATGAATGAATGTGTATAATTACTAAGGTTTTAAAGAAGAGGAAATGTTATGTCCATTAATACTGTTATTGCTGGACAGTACGTGTCACTGAGATTACAAAGGGTGATGTGGCATTGACAGTAGTAGTTACTACGAAGCCACCTGGAATAAATATAATAGTATACATTTTACATTACTTCTTGTTCTGAATAACAGACATATTGGCAAGAAAACCTTGCATAATTAAAGCAATAATCTTCGCAAGTGGCAAAATACAATATGACTGTAGAAATTGAACCATTAAGAAAGTAGAGCTGAAGACAATTGATGGTTTGAGACTGTGGTGCTCAAGAAGATTACAGTACACATCATGAGCTGCAAGAACAATGAGTCAGTTTTAGATGTGATCAGTCCAAGTGCAGATTACAATCATACATAGTCAAGTCAAAAACAAAAGTGCTATGTTTTAGTAACATAATTTCAATTTGATTTTAATAAATGTGCTTTAAAAATATAATTATTACACATTCACAAATGTTTAAGTAACACAATGAGAAAAAAATACTTGATAAAGAAGGCAATAATACTTGTTAAGACTAAAGATAAAAAGCAAAAAGAAGAGACACCATAGAAAATGTTGAATGCAACTTAAAGAGTGAAAAGGCAACATTATTGACAGACAAAACTAGTAAAATATTATGCTGACCATTAGGTCACCAAGTGTCAGACTCAAACAAGTGGATAAAACAGCAAGAGGTACTCTAGTAGCATGTTGAACTAACCTCAACAAAACCATTTCTTTACTCTAAACTTGAAAAGGGATTAGCTTCACTAGCCTCTTCATGCAATAATAAAATCACCCATAATAATGATATCAAGTGCAATAGGGCTAAATTCCTACCTGGCAGATAATAAAGACCCACTGCTAAAACTGGTTTATGAGCATGACAAAGAAAAAAAGAGTATATTTAAAATCAAAAGATTCACAGAAACATAACTGGGAACTGTGCACAGATCACCCATTCAATAACAACACAAAATAACTGAATTTAAAAAATAACGCAAAAAGTAAGGCCAGATGATAAAGGAATGGGAACAAAAGTACATGAAAACTATCCAAAACAAATATAAGAGCAAGATGTAGACATCCATAAATCCGCAATATCGCTCAAAAGCACATGCCTAAAACCTGGTGGTACTGTCATCATATCTTAAAATACAGAGCTAAGCAAAAGTGTAGAATTTATGGCCAGTATGAAGAAGTGAAAAAAACACCTGATCAGTACATAGACACACAACAAATTGGGCAGATACATCCACTAGGAGATGTTTCAATATTAGGAACTTCCAGCAGCAGACAAATGATACTAGCTCCATCAGCTCTATGCAATCAATGAAAATAAAAGTATTACTATGTTATGGGACATGTTCTTAACCACAGGCAAAGAAATTCCTGACAACAAACCTGATATTGTCATCAAAGTCAAGCAATAGAAATTATGCATCCTGAAGGATGTCACCATTTTGTCAGAGAGGAACTCATCAGTGAAACTAACCAAAAAAACACTCTAATGCAAACACCAGGAAACAGAAACAGACAAGATGTGAAACACTAGAATTTCCTTATACAGTAATGTCTAGACAAATATACCAAGATATTATCATGCCCAGTATATTTTTCTGTACTACAGGATTGCTCTGATGGGCACAGCACATGTTATAAGGAGGGTTCTAAGCATCAACCTGTAGGGACAGATGTGGATCTGGCCCTAGAGACAGAACAAATGGTATATCAAAACACACTTTTATAGTAAAGATAATAAATAGAAAACAGTAAACATGCAAAAAATATAACCCGAAATGTATAAAAAAATTTTTTTTTTTACAGTTTATGGTATAATGATGATTGGTTTTAATAACATGTTTTATTATAGTATACATATTTAGTTGGCATCCAATATAGTTAATCTACAGCATCACATGAGAAACAGTTGGATTTTCAAGCACTACCTCCTGAAGACGCTGGACCTACAGGCATACTGAAGCCACTGTCACTGCATCTGCTTCTAAAAACCATCAGTTATATTTGTCCTAATTTGTTCTGAAATTCACAGATGTCATTTCTTTAAAAAACCTGGACTACATTGGACACATAACTCAATTCTGAAATATTCCCTCCCTCACTCTCACACTCTCTCTCTCTCTCTCTCTCTCTCTCTCTCTATATATATATATATATATATATATATATATATATATATATATATACACAGTATATACTGTATATTGTGGCGAGTCACTGGGGCTGCGACCCAGCCTGGATGCCTGGAAGGACCGGGAGGTGGCATGTATGTCATCCGGGCCACAAGGGGTAACTGCCCTGGATTACAGGAGGACCACGGGAAAAGAGCAAGGAGGCTCAAGCCTATTAGGGCCCGTGGCCACCGCCAGGGGGCACCCTGAGTTTCAAAGGGCCCGGGACAGATTTTTTTTCCCACCACACTCGGTAAGATGAAGGAGGATCCTTCCAGGGACGCCCGGAGTGCTTCCTAGTGCTCTTCCGCCACACCAGGAAGTGTCGTCAGAGGGAGCACCTGGAGCACATCCGGCTGAGAACAAAAGGGCCCGCCTTCCTACAGTCTGGGAGCTAGAGTCGGGAGTGGGAGAGGGACAAGGCTCCCGTGGAGAGAGGAAAGGCGGTCCAAGGACCGAGAGGGAGAAAGAGAAGCCCGGAGGACTGGTGATATGCGTGAGGAGCATAGTGTGTTGTGCGGGACTGTATGATGGAGGAGAAAATAAATGTGTCTCTCTGATGGTGTTCAAGCATGTCTCACTATATATATGTGAGCCCTCCCTGCAGTATGGAAGTTCCCCGAAGACCAGCAGGGCATCATGGACATTGCAGTTTTTTTACACAGCCCTGCTGGATGCCATGGAGGCCACTAGACGACGCTGCAGGGGGGAACAACGGTTATTTACCTTACGCCCCTGAAGTACGTCCGAGTCACACGGACAAGTGGAAAGATGTGCTTCTGGGGTGAAGAAAAGGACTTTTTACCTGACCCGGAAGTGATACAAGATCACATGGACTGGGGACTGGGAACACTTCCGGGTCAGGGAATATAAAAGGACTCTAGGAGCTCCCAGACGGGGAGCTGAGCTGTGTGGTAGTAGGGCAACGCGTCTGGGAGTGTGGAGGATTGGATTATTGTGCTATTGTGATTTATTATATGAGTATAGTGGAGGAGAGGGTGCTTTGTGCACTGTGGCAATTTAATAAAGTCATCGTTTGAACTTTTACCTGGTGTCTGGAGTCGTGGACAGGGGTTCAAGGGAGCGATAGCAGGCAAGGCAAACTAGGAAGTGAGTCTTCTGCCGGCCGAAGTAAAGAATCTTATTGATTTACAGGAACTCGAAAGGCTAATCGAGCCCGTAGTGAGTTTTTTACAGGTCCTGACGAACATTGAGAGGATTGTCGGGGAATTGGGAGCAGCGGCCAAAGCGCCTTTACAGAAGGTCAGACTATACATGTGGCGATTTGATGAGGAGCCTCCCGTAATGACGAATGTGGCGGTACAGATATGTGAAACCCGTACCGTATATAAAGTAATAGGGACGCAGTGTAATCCGGGCCCGCTTTTAATAAATAGCGGGTGCCAGTACACGGCGTACCCTACAAGAGAGGCCGAATCGTTAACCGAGTGGTCGGGGGAAGGGCCAATCGATCTGGGGTAGCGGGACAGTGCTGACTCCAGGAACGAGGCGGTCCTAAAGACACCACCACCGGTAGTTTATAAAACGAAAGGAGTGCAGACAGTAAAAGGGCTCTTTTTATTCAGTAGAGAGACCCAGACTGTGGACAAGCCCCAGATGAAACAGGAGACCTCTAAAATAAAACAGGGGTCTCCTGACAAGAAAGAAAAAAGAGAGAGCGAACCGTTAGAGGCAGCGGGGGTTTCTTTCCCAGCGAGAAAAGGGACGGACCTAACGTTTCCCAATTGTTTTCAGTCCCACAGGGGGAGAATAACAGGAAGACGGAGGCAGTGCTACGGATGCCGAAGGTTGGGCCACATTTGGCGAAACTGTCCTGTGGCAACCCCAGACAAACAAGAAGAAGATCATTAAAGACTATTAAACATCCATTAATCAGAATGAATATACTTTTACTTTATTTTAAAATATACTTAAGAACTGATCACTAAAATCTAGTATACAACTTCAAAGTGTTGTCTGTGATCTCAGATTGAGTATAAGCACTTGAGAATTGCTAAATAACCTCTATATTGCTAGGGTTTAGCAGGATCTCTTGCTAGTTCTGATTAGCTCTTCACTCTTTTAAAGATTTTATATAGTATGGCTGATATGGGGCTGACCACTAACCCCATCTTGTTGAGTAGCCTGGAGTGCCTTGTTTCTTATATAAGGAAAACAGCTGGGTGTCCAAGATAATATAAACTCTTGTAACCACAGTACAGCAGGATGCGGTATAAATGCTATCTCGGCAGAACACAGAATGTAAGAAAGGAAAATCAGAGACTTGGAGAGTAGTAAAATACAGGCCAGCTGGCCTTAAACATTCAACAACTGTTCAAGGAGGACTGAACAGGGAGTAAAAGTGTTTATTGCTTTACTGTGCCTCTCTGCCCTTGATGTTTCAGTTTTGTGTTACTATAAATATGTGTTTGCTGACCAGAGTTTCTAATCTCTTTTTGTGTAATTGTACACATGAGTTGACCTGGGAATCATGAGAATTGTTTTTATAAACAGAATATCATTTCTTTTGCACACAATTCTAAATGACAAAATATGTTAAATATAATTAAATGTTCATTGTAAGTAGCAAAGTAAACAATAAGTGGTTCTGGGAAACATTAAAAATAATATTTCTGATAGTCTTGACCACATCCATTTTGCATATCATCACAACCCATACATAGAGGATGCCTTGTACTTCACACAATCCTAGTATATCTGGATAATAAAAAATGTATAGCAGGGTCCTGTCTATAGTCTACAGCTCAGCATCTAATACTGTTGTACCATCAACACTGGCCACCAAAGTTTTCAATCTAGGTCTTGGAGCAACACCCGGTAACTGGATTTTCAACTTTCTAAAAATCAGATCTCCATGTGTGCAGTCCTCCATGCCAACCCTCAGTATGATCACCCCAAAGGGTAGGCTGCTGCACTCCTTCTGAACCTCTAACTGCCTGGCCATACACAGCTTCAACTCCATCACTACATTTGCTGATAACATCAGCATCATAGGCCCAATGAACAATTACAAGGTGACTTACAGAGAACGGGACTACCTGCTAACAAAGTGGTGCTCTATAGGTGAAGGTGTAGTTGATCCTCACCGGCAGCATCACATCTCGGTGTGGCACCTGCCCAGCTGAAGAACGTAAATCATTTCACAGGGTGGTAAAGGAAGCACAGAACATTAATATAACACCCAAATGCCTACCGTATACAACATACGCTGCTTTAAAAATGCAAACAGTGTCATTAAAAACATCGGCCATCGTGCAAAGCTGCTTTTCTCATTCAATTCTCCACTCTGGTCAACTGTACAGGATCATTGGTATTTGCACTAGTAGAGTCAGTGACATTTTCTAAGTTGTAAAGTTGCTGAACAGTCAATCGTTTGAATTCAAATGTGTATGTATGTATGTATACTGTATACATATAGTACAGCCACTCACAGGACAAGTTATTAGGAATCCCTGTACACCTGCTTATCCATGCAATCACACAATCAGCCAATCATGTAGCAGTAGCACAATGTATAAACTCATATAAATAAGGATTAGGTGGAGTCAGTTACTTTTCACATCAGACATCAGAATGGGAAAGTAATATAATGCCTCATTGTGAATGTGATTGCCTTTCTATGTTTAGCCAAGACAGAAGTTTTTCTTTCTTTTTAGTTATTTTGGTGTGTATTTGAGGTTGGGGGATTGTTGTTTGTTATAATATACAAGGGGAGTTCCAAAAGTCTGCTGAAATGGACTTTTGAAATTGTTCCCTATAGTTGATTTCTTTCATGGAATCTTATTCAACGTTTTCACAAAAAATGTTCAAGTTTGTAGGTCATCATTGAGAAATCATGAAGAAATGAAGGGTGAAGTATGGCCGCAATTGAATTTGTCCAATGAGGACGAATGAGTGCTGATGCGCTACCACATCTTCACTGCAGTTTATAAGTGAAAAAAAGGTTCAAGAACCTGGAAGTTCATCTTGGCTGCTAAGTACCGACTCAGAGAACTGCCTAGACCAGGGGTCCTCAATCACGGTCCTGGAGAGCCGCAGTGGCTGCAGGTTTTTGCTCCAACCCAGTTGCTTAATAAAAAGCACTTATTGCTAAAGTAACACTTCTGCTTCACTTTAGTGACTTTGAGCCCTTATTGCTTAATTTTGTCTTAAACAGCTATTTTAATTGCTCCTTATTATCAATAACAGATGCAAATGACAAGAGAGAGCAGCATTTCTCCATTTAGCTTATTTACATTTACACCTGTGTGTATTTATCTGCACTATTGGGTTTAATTAAATACTTGGAAGAAAAATGAAGAGAAAAAAGTGAAGGACTGAGAATTACTCGTCCATTTTAGCCTTCAAATCATTTGCATAATAGAAAGGGAAAGAAAATCTAGGATATGAGAATGACCTGACATAGCAGAGTTAATTTAATTTCATAGCTTGTTAGTGCTTTATTGGCAAGAATTGCTTTCTAATTAAGCAACCAGGTCAGAACAAAAACCTGCAGCCACTGCGGCTCTCCAGGACTGGGATTGAGGACCCCTGGCCTAGACTGATTTGCCCTGTTTCAGACATCTACATAAAGAAAGGTTTGGCTGAAGTTTTCCAAAAAGTTGAGCAATTAGTTCCTTCTGCATGATAATGCTCATACACATTGAGCGACCAAGACCATCCTCTACTTTGGTGCCTCTGGGATCAACATTTTGGATGTCCCACCCTATTCACCTGAATTGGCCTCTCGTGGTTTCTGACTTTTGGGCAAAATCAAGACTAACATGCATGGAAAATGCTATGAGGATCAAGAAGATGCAATCAAGGAAGTGAATGATGAGTTGGCATAGCCGAAAAAAGATGACTGAAAGCTGTATTTTGAAAAACTGATCCACAGATTGCAAACATGCATTGTGGTCAGCAGAAATTATGTAGAGAAGTAGATAATGAATAAGGTTTCTGAGGAAAAAATTGGGGGTTATCTCTTTTATTTCTATTAAAGTGAATGGACTTTTGGAACTCCCATCATAAAAAGATATATTTATTTTTTGAGTTTCAAACCTATTCACCTAATTTAAATTACCATTATTGGTATAATTTTTCACTAGATAGTTCTATTGTTCCTATTAAGCAAACAGCTCAACAGATCAGCTAAACTCAGCCACATATCTTGAAAACAACTTTTATGTGATGCATGTCATGTTATCAATAAGCAAAGGTACAGTAAGAATAGAAGCACCACCACAGCAACATATACTGTATCATGTCTGAATTCCTAGCACATTTTTTATCTTTTCATTTTTCCTCATAAACAGTAAGTGCTTAATAACTTTGGTAAACAAAACATGTACATCTTACCGTATAGCCAGTAATGCTGCTGATGTGCCGTCTTGGCATTCGCCAACGAACACTAAATGCCGTGCAGTTCAGGGACTCCAGTTGTATGTCCAGTGGAGGGCTTAACCTGTCTGGCTCAAAGAAAGACAACTAGACTCAGTTTATCTGTTCAGTACAACAGAAATTAAGGGGGTTGGGTGGGGGAGCAGAAGAAAGTTTCCCCTGTGTGGATTGTAACTGAGATAAAGTATAGTTAAGGAGTTGTGAAAAAAGTGCAGACTGAGAAAACAGTGCTCCAGGTAATTTACAAGGGATGTTCAAAAAGTTTCCTCACTTTTTTAACTCTATTTATTAAGAACTTCACAAATTACATAACTTTCCTGCATAGTCACCTTCGTTTGCGATGCAATTTTCATACCAGGTTTTTAATGCCCAATTACTACTTCTCCTGCATTCACCGTTTCCAACAAAAATATAACAGTGCAGAAACTTTTTGAACGTTCCTTGTACAATAAAGAGACATTTCTAGATCATCATCTACAATTTTCTGGAGGGACTCTTCTTTTGTTCACTATTAAAATTTGGTGCAAATCTTGTCTGCAGAAGAGATCTTTGTTCAATTCCAGGCCCAGTCATTTCTTAAGATGCATTTACATGTTCTACTTGTGTCTATGTGGGTCTTCTCTATGTTTTCCAGTTTCCTCTTACATGCATGCAAATTTCATTTGTAACATTGTCACATTCTGACTCTGTGAGTGAGTGTGGTTGGGTGTGTATTTGAGTGTTACTTACTATGGGCTGCCATCTCTTTCAGCAAAGATTTCTGCTTTGTGTGTGATTTTACTGAGAATGCATCCAACTCCCCACCACCCTGCATGGGCTATGGATGGTTAAATGAATCAGTGAATAATTTCATAATGGAACAACAGGCAAAACTTCAGTGTAAAAATTTTTAAGCCTTTAAAATTCAAATCATTCATATTTAAAGAAACAAAAATATTTTAGCATTCTTTCATATCAACATTAACAAGTGAATATAATATATTGAAAATTAAAAGATGCTGGATATATTGAGGGTGGCACGGTGGCGCAGTGGGTAGCGCTACTGCCTCGCACTTAGGAGATCTGGGTTTGCTTCCCGGGTCCTCCCTGCGTGGAGTTTGCATGTTCTCCCCATGTCTGTGTGGGTTCCCTCCCACAGTCCAAAGACATGCCGGTTAGGTGGATTGGAGATTCCAAATTATCCCTAGTGTGTGCTTGGTGTGTGGGTGTGTGTGTGTGCCATGCGGTGAGCTGGCGCCCTGCAGTGGGGTTTGTTTCCTGCCTTGCGTCCTGTGTTGGCTGGGATTGGCTCCAGCAGACCCCCGTGACCCTGTAGTTAGGATATAGTGGGTTGGATACTGGATGGATGGATAGATGTATCGAGAAAAGGATGCTAAGGATGGAGCTGCCAGGTAAGAGGAAAAGAGGAAGGTCTAAGAGAAGGTTTATGGATTTGTTGAGAGAGAACATGCAGGTGGTAGGTGTAACAGGGCAAGATGCACAGAACCAAAAGAAGAAGAAGAAATCAGTTCTGTCCTTTACACTTACTATGCTTTGACCCCCTCATAACCCAGCTCTACTGGATTAGACACAAAAGTAACCTAACCAGATGCAGATAAAAACTGATAGCAGGTGCATAAAGCACAAACAAAAACCTCATCTTGTTTAGAACAGTGTCAAAAACAGGAATCCTGATGATGGTATTTGTACTTGGGGTAGAGTGTCACAATGTTTACCTAAATGTTTGTTATGGTGCAACAATGGCACTTGTGCAGCAGATTCCTGAAATGCTAACTACCCGTGTTACAGAACCTTTACTCAGATGGTTAGGTCACTTTTGTGCTGAAGCTGCGACTAGTCTGTGAACCCGACAGGACCGTCTTAACCTAAGGGCACTGACCGGGGCCTCTGGAGCATAGGGGTCCACGATGTTTCTGATGCCTATGTATGTTTTTGTTTTGCTATCAAGACAGGGGCCCCGGGGCACTACTTTGTCCAGGGGTCTAAGATGCTGTTGTGGTGTGAAATTTTGCATATACATTGATAAATATTTTGTATGTCTTTATTTGCAAGTTATACCACTAATGTACATCATTGATAAAAACAGCAATGGTTAGATCGTTAAGAACCCTTTCCCCCTTTAAGGAATGAGTCTTTGTAAGTTTATGACAGGATTGGGGGAAGTGCCTCAAACAAGTTTGGCAAATGATTCCCTGCAGGACCCTCTCAGTCAAACTGAACATGGAGATTAACTATGTAGCTGACAAGCTTCAACTTAACAAATGGTTTGGAGGGCAGGTGTGAAGGAATTCTGTGCCCTAATTGTCTGAAGTATGGCTGTTTGGAATTGGTTTGTATCAGAAGCCTTTAAGTACCATGATGCCCTATTGGCTGTAGGGGTTGGACAGAGAATCTATAAATTTCTTTGCTTTACCCCTCCCTCTCTCTCTTACCAACTGATAAAGGAGAATCTCACACACCATGAACTGAAAAGGACAACACAATGAAGAGCACAGCTCGGCAGCCATATTGAAACAGGCATGAAGCCTTTTCTGAAGAAAGCTGACCACAAATGAACTAGAGACATTTTAAGTAACTAACAAGTCTGTGTGCCTCCTGAAACTATACATCAGCATTTATCAGGTTGTATGGTTGCCAATATTCAAATATACAGTGCATCCAGAAAGTATTCACAGCGCATCACTTTTTCCACATTTTGTTATGTTACAGCCTTATTCCAAAATGGATTAAATTCATTTTTTTCTTTAGAATTCTACACACAACCCCCCATAATGACGACGTGAAAAAAGTTTACTTGAGGTTTTTGCAAATTTATTAAAAATAAAAAAACTGAGAAATCACATGTACACAAGTATTCACAGCCTTTGCTCAATACTTTGTCGATGCACCTTTGGCAGCAATTACAGCCTCAAGTCTTTTTGAATATGATGCCACAAGCTTGGCACACCTATCCTTGGCCAGTTTCGCCCATTCCTCTTTGCAGCACCTCTCAAGCTCCATCAGGTTGGTTGGGAAGCGTCGGTGCACAGCCATTTTAAGATCTCTCCAGAGATGTTCAATCGGATTCAAGTCTGGGCTCTGGCTGGGCCACTCAAGGACAATCACAGAGTAGTCCTGAAGCCACTCCTTTGATATCTTGGCTGTGTGCTTAGGGTCGTTGTCCTGCTGAAAAATGAACCGTCGCCCTAGTCTGAAGTCAAGAGCGCTCTGGAGCAGGTTTTCAACCAGGATGTCTCTGTACATTGCTGCAATCATCTTTCCCTTTATCCCAACTAGTCTCTCAGTTCCTGCCGCTGAAAAACATCGCCACAGCATGATGCTGCCACCACCACGCTTCATTGTAGGGATGGTATTGGCCTGGTGATGAGCGGTGTCACGTTTCCTCCAAACGTGATGCCTGGCATTCACACCAAAGAGTTCAATCTTTGTCTCATCAGACCAGAGAATTTGAGATTTGAGGCATTCTGACAAAAGCTACATATTAATAATACAATAGGGGAAAGTAGAGTAATATATTACTCTACCAAGATAAAACAGATGCTTTTAAGATGATCATGGAGGAGGACCTGATCTCCATTATCATATGTAATTAAACATCTCTAGAAAGAAAAGGTAAAGGCACACATGACAGTTACATAGGAAGGTGAAGTGAATGTTGATATTTTTCATTATTTCAATTACTCTTAGTGATTGTGATGGTGTGTAAGAAGTCAGTGGATTAGTCATGAACTCGAAACATAACTGAATATCACTTGAATATTTAGTTTTCTATTTAAGGAAATGATATTAGTGTGCTCCATTTTTCAGGCAGCAGCACACTTTTATAAACATTAAATATGCTTCTGCATCATATTGCAAGCTTGCGGCCCAACAACATTTAAAATAGCTGGCTGTGTGCGTTTTTAGATTCACTTCTAAAGCAAAATAAGTTGCTTAGTAAGCGAGTAACGAGACATTTCGAAGCATTGGCTTATTTGGAGTTGTTTTAATCTGAAGAATGACACTTGAAAAAGTTTAAGAAAATTTCAGATATAGAACAGCTTACATTCATATTTACCAAAAGTTTCATTTCGATGGTACTTTCTGAAATAAGTTTGCAGTTTTTTATTATTTCTCAAATTCAGGCACATAGGTTCCACTTTCTGGGTGGCGCAGTGGATAGCGCTGCTGCCTCGCAGTTAGGAGACCTGGGTTCGCTTCCCAGGTCCTCCCTGCGTGGAGTTTGCATGGTCTGCGTGGGTTTCCTCCCACAGTCCAAAGACATGCATTTTAGGTGGATTGGCAATTCTAAATTGGCCCTAGTGTGTGTTTGTGTGTGTCCTGCAGAGGGTTGGCACCCTGCCTGGGATTGGCTCCAGCAGACCCCCGTGACCCTGTGTTCGGATTCAGCGGGTTGGAAAATGGATGGATGGATGGTTCCACTTTCTAATAACTGACTCTGACACATTTAATTTGTGTACTTTGGTTTAGTTAATGTAACTTTTGATGAGTTTATAAATTATGTTTTGCAGCCTCAGGGCACCATGCCTATACAATTAATCTGATGAGCCAGGCCCATCCATTAATAATTTTTAATGAGGAAAAAAATAGTTTATTATATAAAACATTTATAAGTACTAGCAGATTCACAAAGAATTGAATAGGGACGTTTTTTAATTTGATAGGTGCCCTTTAGCGAGTATGATGACATATATCAAACTGGTTAAACGGTGTGGACAATAACTCAGCATTACCTTTGGCTGAAGGGTGTGACTACATCCAAATTCCCCAACGTCGGCCGTTAACAAATACAAAGCACAATGCATCAACTTCAAAAAATTACATTATAGATACTGAAAAATGCTTAATCACATGACTATGTTCCTGATATTTCACTGGAAGATCCTCATATTGGTACAGATTCAGCTATTAAGTGGTAGGAGTGCGGCTTGCTTGTGTGTGATGAAGGAGCCGAACAGAGTCAACAGAGACTGAATAACGTGTCATGTGGCAAGTTCGAGCCCTGTGGATGAGCTCTGCATGGATAATCCAAACAATGTTTTACAGAACTAACACCGGGGAAGCTTCATACGGGGCAAATTTTTACTTTGATCTCTTTCTGTGCTTTGTTGCGTTTGGGGGTATAACTACCGCATTTTGACTTTTGCTTTATACAGACGTGCTGTCTGGCTTGGTGATGCATTATTCTGCTCAGTGTGTCATTAATATAGTCTGTAGCACTCGATTAATAATCTAAAGCCTGCAATACAATTACTGGCTGGTTTTATTATTATTTTAGTGGCCTCGGCTTAATGCTGTTCTTCGGTTAACTATGTTGTGTGTGTCTGTTTTGTGGATGTGAACTAGTCTGCTGCTCAAAGCCCCGAGAGAGTCCAGCTGCAGGCGAGACAGTCTGAAGTCTCAGACCGATTCAGCGACCTTACACATGCTGAGGCCCATAAGATGACGCCCCTATCAGCAGCATCTATTGACTCCACCCACTTTCCAAGAGCCACTCCCCATAATTCACCGGTGTACAGACGTCTATATTGCATGCCAGTCATTTCAATTAGTTCCTTTTAGTTCCTGTTCTCAAATATGTGTATTCAGCATTTATTATACTTCTAAATGATTAAGTTCTCTCAGTTCTGTATCCGAAGCAAAACTACAGAATGGATGTGTCTTTTGTAATTGGATTTATATATATATATATATATATATATATATATATATATATATATATATATATATATATATATTGTGGCACCCGGCTGGGGCGGGAGCCCGGCCGGGACGCCCAGGAGGGCCAGAGGAGGGCTTGTACCTCCTCCAGACCGCGAGGCGTCCGTCCTGGTTACGCTGGTGGCCTCGGGTAGGGGGCATGGAAGCCCAGCCCTGTAGGGGCCCGTGGCCACCGCCAGGCGGCCCCCCACTTCCAGACCATCATCTGCCACATCCGGCCGAAGCAGGAGCCCGTCTGGGACGCCCAGGAGGACCGGAGGAGGGCCTGTACCTCCACCAGACCACGAGGGGGTGTCCGCCCTGGTTATGTTGGTGACCTCGGGTAAGGGGCATGGAAGCCCAGCCCTGTAGGGGCCCATGGCCACTGCCAGGCGGCGCCCCACTGCCTGAACAGCCCTGGAGCCCTGCACTTCCACCACACCAGGAAGTGCTGGGGGGAAGACAACAGGGGACACCCGGACGGCTTCCGGGTGCGCAGCCGACACTTCCACCACACAAGGGCGTGTCTGCGGAGGAGTGCCGGGAATCAGCTGGAGCCCATCCGGGTTCCCATAAAAGGGGCCGCCTCCCAGCAGTCGTGGCGAGAGTCGGGAGGAAGGAAGACTGAGCTAGAGCGAGGATGGGAGGTGGCCAGGAGAAAAGCACCAAAGCTGGAAGAGTGTGGCCTGGACTTTGGGGGATCGGTGCTGGAGGCACTGGGGTGTGACTGCACGGTAGACTTTGTACATAGTAGTTGTAAAATAAACGGTGTGTGGTGAAATTATGATGTCCGTCTGTCTGTGTCCGGGCCAGCGTTCACAGTGGCGTAGTCGTGCGGATGATTCGTCTGGTTCAAGACGGGGACCTGCTTTGCAAAAACAAATGTCTGTGAATGGCCCGGTGCAGCAGCGTACCCCACACACCGGCCACGGGAGTGGCCCGTGCACAACCCGCGGGAGCGGTCCGCCCAGGGGAACAGGGCGCTCCGCGGGAGGGCTCTGTGCCGGGAGGCTGATGGCGCCCCAGCTGGCGGGGACGGTGGAGACAGGAGCGGCGCGGACCAGAGGGGCACGTGGGCACCGGAGGGGGTGCCGAAGACGGATGTCCCAGGGTGCCGTGTTGGACCCTGGGGACAGAGTAGGACACTCTCTGGGGACGCGCTGCCCTTTCGGGGTGTGTCGCTCGGACCCACGTGTCTTCGCTAGCGGTGGGGCACTGTGGCACCCGGCTGGGGCGGGAGCCCGGCCGGGACGCCCAGGAGGGCCAGAGGAGGGCTTGTACCTCCTCCAGACCGCGAGGGGGCATCCGTCCTGGTTACGCTGGTGGCCTCGGGTAGAGGGCATGGAAGCCCAGCCCTGTAGGGGCCCGTGGCCACCGCCAGGCGGCGCCCCGCTGCCTGAACAGCCCTGGAGACCAGCACTTCCGCCACACAAGGGCGTGTCTGCGGAGGAGTGCCGGGAAGCAGCTGGAGCCCATCCAGGTTCCCATAAAAGGGGCCGCCTCCCAGCAGTCGTGGCGAGAGTCGGGAGGAAGGAAGACAGCGCTAGAGCGAGGACGGGAGGCGGCCAGGAGAAAGGCACCAAGACTAGAAGAGTGTGGCCTGGACTTTGAGGGATCGGTGCTGGAGGCACTGGGGTGTGACTGCACGGTAGACTTTGTACATAGTAGTTGTAAAATAAACGGTGTGTGGTGAAATTATGATGTCTGTCTGTCTGTGTCCGGGCCAGTGTTCACAATATATATATATACTTTTTTTTTTCAGAAGTCAATGTGACTTTTTCATGTGAAAAAATTAATCATTTTCCTAGGTAAAGCAACACATCGCATTAAAATGTCTACTGAATCCAGGTAGTAAATTATTTAATTTTACAGTTATACAAGAGGTAAAAATAAACATCGCCAAATTTTTCACATAAATACAGGGAGATTCCGGGCCTCATAATGTCGATTTGTAGGAGGTCTAAAACTGTCCTGGCTGCAGCTGGATTCTTCTTACTTCTGACACTGGCCTCTTGTTACAAATCATCTCTTTAAACTAGTACTGTACTTGAGTGATGTGTGCACATCAACATCTCTGCCCTTCATTTATTTTGGAATCAGTGCTTCGTTAAAATAGTCCAATAGGATTCACTTTACTTAAAACTGGAAATTCATAGTGACTAGTGCCTACGCACAGAAAACCAAATGCAAAATTTGCTATGGGCTATGGGTGTGATGTTTTATAAAGTTTATTGTGATTGTGTTCCATTTTTATTCATTTACAAAATATGATTTGTTCATCACTTGACCACGATCATAGTGGTTATTACATCACAGTAAGTGACAATATAAATACAACGTTTCCTTTATTCTTTATTCTTAAGTAGATACACTTTGCTTAATGCAAATCCCTATTAGTAGTAATTGACATTACTTTCAGTAGGCTCTGTTGTCAGGTCTAACTTTTTGGTTTTGAATCTGTTTTTGTTCTTGACGTCTGTCTTTAATTTGCCCATTGGTTACGGTTACCTGATGACTTAGCGTGCCAGTACTGAACATTTCCCTCTTCCTCACTATGATTTTTGATGTGTATTTTTCTCCTGGTGATTGTTTCACTCGCAGTAATCCTCAGACATGGTGGTTAGGAATGTTGTCGCAGAGCTCCAAGGTGTCAGATTTGACTCTATGCCTGTCATTGTATATGTAGTCTGAACATTATTCCCTTGCCTGTTTGGTTTTCTCCTAGTTACTCCAGCTTCCCCTCATCCCAGTGGCATGCAGGTATAGTAGATTAACATCTCTCGTATGAGTGTAGAATAGTGTGCCTTGTGTCTGTAGACAGACAGACAGACTCCTTGACGCTGTGAGGAAATAAGAACTTTCATAATAGTAATACCATGCAACAGAAATCTGGTCAAGACTGGGACTGCAGACTGTTCTGCCAGATCAAGAAGACAGGGACAGGGCAAAAACATGTAGTTAAAACAGGCAAACTTAATAACCAGAATATCAATAAAAGCATCAAAGCTAGAACAATCTCCTAATTCATAGACAAGAATATTATCAAAAATTAGTCCAAATCCAGGAAGCCAAGCAACAAAGAAGGCCTGAGAATTGTTTTAGAAATTAACAATCTTGGACAACCAGGAAGTGCACAACACAGACCTTTATACCTACACTTCTGGTTGACCTAAAATAGCAACATCATAGAAAGATAAACAAAATTAACACAAAATGACAGTGCCCTTCAAAAAATGGAATTGTTGTAAGATGTGAAATAATTTCCATCACTTGAACTATTAAATAATAGAAACAGATTCTATATCTTAAAAATACAAAAACTAGATAGGAGAAACTCTCATTTAAGAAACAAGGATCATGGAAAAAAATATAGTTCTACTAAATGGGAGACTGGTTCCAAGATGCCCTGGTGAACTGTTCAAAAACAATGGTGATGCTGATGACCTCGCCCATGAAAATGGGCCACCACAGACAGTTAGTGTTATACTGCTTCACTATTAGTCACTATGAATAAATAACCTAGATTTAGGCAGATTCTAGCTTGAATTACTTGGTGTTGAAATCCAGGACTGAGATGACTAAGGGTACTAAAGGGAAGTCAAGCTAAATGGCCCAGAAAGTTTAGAGGCCAGCTGTGATACCAGAAGAACTGGTTTAGTTAAACCAGAAGTGGTATAGGATGGGAAGACCTTGAGTGAGTATGGGGTCAGGAAAAAGGGTTTGTTAGGTGAGACTAAAATGAAGAGACGCTGCGAAGCAGTGAGCAGGAGAGGTTTAAGTAGCAAGATACATTCAGGAAGGCAAATGGGAAACCACCCAACTGAGCTCTGAGGACAAATCTGTTTTGTTAAGGCAGATAGACAGCTAGAATTGTGTTCCTTTTTCATCAGGCCTGTGTTTTGCCCTTTCAACCATCATTTTCCTGCACTCTTCTGTTTGTTATTATTTTTGATGATTAACATCACCTTTTTAGTGATTTTGCTCTTTTATATACAGTGTATAATGTTGGGTTGGGGCTGGTCACTTGCTCCCAGCTAAACTCATGCAAAGGAAAGCTATTTTAAAAGTAAACTGGATTTTCTTTTTTTAAATTAAATATGCTGCCTTTTGGTAAATGTTACAGCCTAACTGATTGCATAAGATATGGAGTTGTGCAAGAGTCAGTTATCAGTACTAATTTTTGGCATTCTTCATTTTTTTTTCTCACTATAGAACTTGCATATTGAAATATGAATAAAAATTTGTGCACACAAGGTGGAATTATTTTTTTTCTTCAGTAGTGAGACTAAAATCTTCAAAATTTCCTAGAAACCTGTCAGTCTTTCATCAGCACATTCTTTCAAATTAGAAACTGTTTTTTTGCCGCACAATACTTATTGAATGTTAAAAACACCACACATTCTAACAGTGCATATCATTCATACTCAAAATTCTTGCTTGTCATGGCACCGAATATATACGGTACTCTGTGCAAATGACAAAACCACCACTACTACTTCTATGAGAAAGACATCTATTACTAATACTACTAAATACATTTTGAAAGTTTAAAAGTACATAAAGTTTTTAACATTTAGGGTATACAGAACCGTGTTTGTATCACAAACGAGTTGGAAAGAAGGCCAACTCAATTTTGTTGGGCAGCAGCCATCCTCTGTTTCCTAAATTTCATTTTTTTCAATCAGGTTGCAAATGTAGGTTCCCAATGTTTAAGAGCAACAGATTTAAAAACTTGTTTTTCCCAGAGCTATAAACATTTTGAATTCTAGTAGATGCAGGGATCCTGCTGAGTTCTGAATTATTACTTTGTACATTTAGAGATTATTATTCTTATTTGTAGAAATGTTATGGATGCGTGTACTGATTGTCATATGTTGTCTCTTTGCTTATTTTCTTCTGTCTCTATAATGTCTTAGGTTTTGTCATTTTCTGTTGCAAACAGAATTTCCTCTGGGATGATATAATATCTACCAACCATGTATATACACTTTGTGCCATTTTTCAATATTGTTATACAAACTGGAACATTGTGCTCAGAAAATCATAACTTATACAATGAGAGATGTTTCAACAACTTTGTTATAGTGATTGGAGTCACCCTTTGGTGACTTTGCGAAGTACTGAATTATTTCTGACATTTTATGGCATGTTTAAAAATTTCAGTAGGAAAAAGTTTATATTAAAACATGTTATAATGTGACCCCAGAAGGGCAACTGCTAGTGATGCTTGTTCCATAATTAACAAATCATTCTGAATGGATCTTTTTAGTGAAATGAATTACTTTAATAAACGATTTCCTCAGTTAACTTTAAATTCTATGAAAAGAAAAAAAAAACTACTGAAAAAACTTCTCACAAGTAAATTGCATTCAACACATTACAAAAATGCCTTGCAAAAAATTCAAATTGTTACACTCCATCCATTTTCAGAGTTATTATCTCAAATATACTATGTGACTGAGAGTGACATCAGCACCTTACACTCCTCTCACACTCTTTTTACAAGCCAAGCTTGCACTCACTGCCTGAGGCCCTTTTCAGAAAATTCGGAAGTAACACATTGTGAAGGACAGCCGGGTCCCATGCCCAGCAGGAGCCGCCATGGGCAGTCCAATACCTCCCCTGGGATGCTTGGTGGCAGCCTCCCTGGCCGACGGTGATTCCCCAACCACCCGCAGGGCTCCATGGGAAATGGAGTCCTCCACAGCTTGGTTGGGGCCCGGGGTGGCCGCTAAGGGGGGCTGTCTGCTTCCAACAGCCCGGCTGGACGAGTCTTCAGCCCCACCCGGGCTATAAAAGGGCCCAGCCACCACCACTCGAGGAGCCAGAGTTGGGAGGAAGGAGACGAAGCTTGAGGAGGAGTGGTGGTCAAGGAGAAAGGATTGTTGGTTGTGCTTTGGGAGTGTGTTTGGGCTGTGAGGCACAGGGAAGACGTGTCCCACAGCTGAAGAAAAATAAAAGTATTTGTACTTTTTATACGTGCCTCCGTGTCTATTTGTGTCGGGTCAGGTGCCTATATAGCGCCTTTGTTACAGTATCAATGGGTAAATCTACTTCCTGTTAGTTTGCTGCTATTGATCATGTTTATTCCACTTCTTTATCTTCACTTCCAATAATCGATTTCCATAACGTGAGAAGTATTGTTAAAAAGCACTACACAACAAATGTATCCAAACTGGTCAAAGACTTAAACATTTTTCTCAGAGGAATTATTTTATAATTACCAAGTTATAAGTTTGTTAACGTTCTAGTGCTAGCATGCTAACAGTTTCAGTTAACCTATTTTGTTTATATTTAGCTCACTCTGTATTAGCAGATATCAGTATATTGTAATATAACAATGTAAATTAGCTGTAAGCTTATAAATTAACCATATTCGTTCTATGCTTATCTACTTGGCATTGATCTTTGCATAGTTTTTAAAAGATTGTTTCATGCATGTTGTCCATGAGTTATGTTTGGGAATCACATGAAATACGTGGATATACAGTATTTAAACACATAGTTCATATTATTAATCAGAAAACAAAATGTAATCACACTGCAGTTAGGTGACATTGAATACAGTATACTGACCAGGAGCAGGTACCATTGCATAGTCATGTTCCATTGAGAAGGGATCTGCTGTGCTGTTTTCCATCAACACAGAGTCACACGCATTAATTAACTCTGAGACAAACGTTGGCCCTTTAAAAAGCCGATTCCTGTGTCAGTACGATACCAAGGTTGTTCCAGTCAAAAAAGGCACAGCATCAATCTTAAGGCAGTGAGTAAACTCATCAGATTTGAAGTGCCAGCTACAAGCACAAGTGCTGTCATGGCATTTAAAATAGGTGGTGTAATGTAAATGCAGATAAGCGTGAAAAGGGATAATTAATAATGTGTTCATGTATATTTTCATACATGGACAGAGGAAGGTTTAAAATGTGATGAACATAAAATCTTAAATGCTTCACTGAGGCAGAACTTGTGCTTTTTATATCTCATTAAATAAAATTACATTTATTTCAACTCTTAAAATATGATTCCTTTTTTGACAAAATACAGTTTGCTCCTCAAAAAGTGCAACTCTTCTTGCACATCATTTTCTTCTTCTCTTATAGCATACAATTCCCCAACTTACACCATATTATTGCTGTTATCGCCAGCTCTTTCCTGACTCCATAAAGATGAAATACACTGTTATGGCTGAAATGACACACCATACAACACTACATAACAAATTACTTTATTACCAAAAGGCCAAGTGTGAGAAATTAATTAAATTATGGCACAATCATTCTTGTGTATATGCCATTGCAGCTCAGGAGTATCAAAATGGAATTCTGGAGTATGGGAATCACATGAAGATCTTTGGAAAGTGAAAGGGAAAGCAAAGCATCAGGAAAAAAAAAGTCTTATACAGGATGGAAAATAAGCAGTCACTGAAACTGAAGAGTGTTTACCTCGGGTTATAAATATGAGAATTACATCTTCATCCCAGGTCTCATTACTTAATTAGATTATGCATAACCAAAGAAATTTTAGGTGTAAACATAATAATCAAAACATAAAGTATACCTAAATTTCACATTTCAAAAAATGAAATTTAAGCAAATGTATTTACATGATGACATTAAACCTTGTTTCCTTATTATAAGAATTATTGGCTTACCAAAAAATTTTATTTATGATTTTTTAGCTTAATTTAAGAAGTCTTTTAAAGTAAATTTTGTTTACTCCATTGGCAGATATTTATGCTAAGCAAAACAACTCCCAGTTGAAGTTTTTTTGTCTAGTTTTTGTATGTGCAATATTTGTAGTGCAAGTGATTTTCCTGTTTTTCTAAAACTATTGGAGACTGTTCAAATATTTAGTTAGCAGCTCATTAAAGAAAGAATTTAGATAACACAACAGTATTTTGGATTGCCACATGATAAAGCAAAAGTGTTGTAAACAATCATTTTTTGCCAGATCTTGAAGAAGAAAATAATACTAAAGCTTCTGTTTGTAAGACCTCACAAGACTTAATGTAGCCTACTCGAAAATATTATTACTGGAGTATTTACAACACCAGTCATGTCAAAAGTCAGGAGTCCCTGATGCAATTTTGCACTGTCGAAAATTCCAAACAAGGTCCAAATGAATGATTTATGGCTTTCTCATAAGAATATTTTCTATGATTTGACTCATATTGAGGTAAAAGAGACTTACTGACTAATGTAAGTTAAATACAGAGATATACAGTCATGGCGAAAAGTTTTGAGAATGACACAAGTATTGGTTTTCACAAAGTTTGCTGCTTCAATGTTTTTAGATATTTTTGTCAGATGTTTCTATGGTATACTGAAGTACAATTACAAGCATTTCATAAGTTTCAAAGGCTTTTACTGCATAAACTTAATGTAATTGTAATTAATGTAATTGTCAAAGATTCAATACTTGCAGTGTTGGCCCTCATTTTTCAAGACCTCTGCAATTCACCCCGGCATGCTATCAATCAACTTCTTGGACAATTCCTGAATGACGGCAGCCCATTCTTGCATAATCAATGCTTGGAGTTTGTCAGAATTTGTGGGTTTTTGTTTGTCCACCTGCTTCTTGAGGATTGACCACAAGTTCTCAGTGGGATTAAGGTCTGGGGAGTTTCCTGGCCATGGACACAAAATTTCAATGTTTTGTTCTCTGAGCCACTTAGTTGTCAGTTTTGTCTTATGGCATGGTGGTCAATCATGCGGGAAAAAGCACTGTTCATCACCAAACTATTCTTGGATTTTTGGGAGAAGTTACTCTTGGAGGATGTTTTGGTACCTTTCTTTATTCATAGCAGAGCTTGCTCATGAATGGCAGCAGTCAAGTGTGAGTGTATCTGCACGTACAGTGAGGCAAAGACTTTTGGAGGATGGCCTGGTGTCAAGAAGGGCAGGAAAGAAGCCACTTCTCTCCAAGAAAAACATCAGGGACAGACTGATATTCTGCAAAAGGTACAGGGATTGGACTGCTGAGGACTGCTGGGATAAAGTCATTTTCTCTGATGAATCCCCTTTCCAATTGTTTGGGGCATCTGGAAAAAAGATTGTCCGGAGAAGAAAAGTTGAGTGCTACTATCAGTCCTGTGTCATGCCAACAGTAACACATCCTGAGACCATTCATGTGTGGGATTGCTTCTCAGCCAAGGGAGTGGGTTCACTCACAATTTTGCCTATGAACCAGCCATGAATAAAGAATGGTACCAAAACATCCTCCGAGAACAACTTCTCCCAACGATCTAAGAACAGTTTGGTGACGAACAATGCCTTTTCCGCCATTATGGAGCACGTTGTCATAAGGCAACAGTGATGACTAAGTAGCACGGGGAACAAAACATCAAAACTTTGGGTCCATGGCCAGGAAACTACCCAGACCTTAATCCCATTGAGAACTTGTGGTCAATCCTCAAGAGGCAGGTAGACAAAAAAAAACCCACAAATTCTGACAAACTCCAAGCAGTGATTATGCAAGAATGGGTTGCCATCAGTCAGGTTTTGGCCTAGAAGTTGATTGAGAGTATGCCAGGGCAAATTGCAGAGGACTTGAAAAAGAAGGACCAACACTGGAAATATTGACTCTTTAAATAAACATAATGTAATTGTCAATAAAAGCCTTGGAAACTTATGAAATGCTTGTAATTGTACTTCAGTATACCATAGAAACATCTGACCAAAAGATCTAAAAACACTGAAGCAGCAAACGTTGTGAAAACCAATACTTGTGTCATTCTCAAAACTTTTGTCCACGACTGTATACTCTGTATAGGAATATTTAAGAGAGATTTGCTAAAACAAGTTGTGTTTATGTTCACTGCAGTGAAGGAACATCCTTAGAAGACTGGCCACACTTTGTGTGCAACATATAAAAGGGGCCCTCAGAAATTCTATTGTGGTCTACAGTGTCCTGGGAGGTTATTACTAAGCTGGTCTCACATGAATAATGGGCAGAATGGAAAAATACATCAAAGGGACATACTTAGTTAAATGGACATTTGAACTAGAGCGCCCAGCAAGGTCCTTAAAGCATCTTGAATCCCTCTACCCTTCCTTTCAACATGTAAGGATCAATGCTTCAACAAACCTTTGGCAGTTTTTGTGTTTATTTACATGTCAACATTTTTATTTACATATGGTTGGTGTGGTGCAACAGAAGATAGCATTGCTTACTCTCAGCTCCAGAGGCTTTAAGTCTGAACCAGCAAGCTAGGCGCTGTTTTTGAGTTATATACATTTTTTTTGCATCCATGTGGGTTTCCCTCAGAAGCTCTGAGTCCTCCCACATCCCAAACACACGTATGTAAGGTTATATGTAATTTACGTAGCTGGCCTATTTTGAGTATGTGCATGAATGTGCTGTAAAATGCACTGCAGCCCATCAGAATTCAATTCCTAATTTATGCTTAATATTTCAATGATAGATCCAGACAAACTGCAATCCTGTAATGGAATAAGCAGAATCAGAAAGAAATGTATTAGTACCACTTCCTCTACAACCCAAACAAATGCAAAACAGAAAAAAATAGAGTTGAACTGCCTTTACTGAGAAACAAAATCATTTGTCAGTATTGCCATTACTTTTGTGATTTTTACAATACAAATCAGGAAAGAACTACTTTATTTAAATGAGCTGTTAAGACTATAGTAAAGATAGAAAAGGGAGGTTTGTCATATCCAAGGTCAAAACATCATTAGTCATTTATCACATTTAAAGGAGTTCACCAATTCATATTGAAACAACAAAGCTAAAGTTATAAACATAGTTTTCTAACTGGAATTTGGCTCAAAAACAGAATTTCTTTCCTTTATTTATCAACAAAGTTCAGATGCAACAAATACGCAGCCATGAATATATTCAATGTCACTGTGGTCAGTGCATTTCACAAGCTTTGCACTCTGACACAGAGCCTGCTTATGAAATAGTATTCTTTCATTTACAATATATATTTATATACTTGTGTGCTTATTATAATTATTATTGTTACATTAGGTATTTTTCCTTTTAAAATTTAATTTCGTCCAGGGCATGATCCAACCGGCGAACGCTGCAATCAAGTCCCAGCCTCACAGGGTCACATGTTCTGGGCCTGCACCAAATTAAATTTATTTTGGACAAAAATTTTTAAATACTTTTCAGACAGCCTTGGTCTCACAATCCCTCCTAACCCATTAACAGCTGTGTTTGGTGTTCTTCCAGAGGGGCTTAAAGTGGAGAAAGACAAACAAATTGTGATTGCATGCACTACACTTCTGGCACGCAGACTTATTCTGATAAACTGGAAGAACCCAAACTCTCCTCGTTTAAGTCAGTGGGAAACCGATGTGTTATACTATTTGAAATTGGAAAAAATCAAATACTCAGTTAGAGGATCTGTACAGAATTTTTTCAAAACATTGGCAGGATCTAATCAGTAATATTTTAAAATAAGCTCATAAAGCACAGAGAATTTATTAATTTAGGTATGTTTACCAGCCTTAAATTTCATGCCGTTTGCCTTGCTCTCTCTCTCAGGGGTGGGGATCGATTTGTTCTTAACTGAATTTTTCTTTTTGTAAAAACTTGATTGATTTGTATGGATTGCAATAAAATAAAAAAAATAAAAAAATAATTTTGCTTTTTGTTTCATTACTATAACATATCAGTCTGTAAGAAAGATTGCTTGGGCCCTGCCTGGAGGGATGCTAACAAAATTCTTTGTTTCCAGAAATTTCTTGCAAAAATGGATGAAGCTCTTAGTCGGCACACGTGATGTACAGTAACACACAAGTGCATTTGGGGAGCATTTGTAACTTATTTTTAATTTGCTTAGTTTATGTATTTCATTTGTAACTTATTTTTAATTTGCTTAGTTTATGTATTTCATTAAAAACATATCACTTTTTTACTTATTAAATATTTTGTAACAGTCAGTCACATTCTAAAATAACAGTGTGAATATAATTACATGTATTAGTAGAGTACAAGCCTAAACAAGCTTGATTTGGCTGAAATTGATTTCAAAGATGTAAGATTTAAAACTGAAATGAAGCAAAATCACAAAGATTGATGAACATTTGTTGGTTGTTGACTGGCTTAATATGTAATTCATATTTCTATTTCTTAAGCATAACATTTTCATGCATTATATTATGCTGGCATATTTTTGTATTCTCTGTATTAAAAGTGATAATTTTACAAATTTGTATCTGATATATCTGCAATATTTTATATACAGTATGTTTATTATTTTGTACTTTGCGTCTTATTTTGAGTATTATCTGCATTGTATATTTTTTTTTTTATTGTGGTGCTTATCCAAGTTGCACCGGTAGCAATAGAGGATGATTTTTGTTATTATGTAAGGCATACTGAGAAAAAAACTTCAATTGAACTTAATAAAAGTTTAAAAGAAGTACCCGATAGATGGTTAAAATATTTATTTAAGTCTCAAGCTAAATATATTGGCTATAATGATATTGTCCATTATGAGTAGCAGGTTGTTGTGGTATTTTACTGGTGAAGTACAGCATTTCAACTGTCTCATAAATGTCTCAAATATCAAAGAAATGACTCAACTAGAAGCTGAGCTGTTTAGTGCAAACAGAGAGACAGAATTTATGATGACAGTAGCTGCTTTTCTCACTTTATGAGAACACCCTGGCACTTGAAAAGCCCCACCACATGTTCAAGCATCACAACCACTGACCTCAATAGAGAGTACCTGTAGTCTGTAGTACCTTCAACATCACTCACATTATGTCCACAAATGCTATTTGCAACACACTCAGACAACTGCATCATTTTCAATGCATCTACTCCAAGGTGTACCTCGCACAACTTTCTCATAAAACATCCTTAAGCTCTCTCTGTTCAAGTTCTGATAATGGTCATGATGGGCATGTTCCAGAGTTATGTCAGTGGATGTGGTTTGTAGTCAGACATTTCTTTCAACCATAGACTTTTGAATAATACCATCCATTAACTTTCCACACTCCATTCTTCTGCTTGCTCCAGCTCCAACTGGAGAAGGTAGCAGCAGAAGCACTGGAAGTGTTCTGCAGAATTTCCAAGGGTGGTTTTCCTGAAAAAGCCTGTCCTGGATTGTACATTGAAAGATTATTTAAAAATTAAAACCTCAGTACCCTGTTTAATACAACAAAATAAAAGGAAAAAGAAAAAGTATAAACAATATCATGGTCATCTTGCATCATTTGGAGAATCTCAATTAGGCTACTAATTGTTTCTCCTGTGAGACTAATGGTTTCTTCTGTGTGTAGCTTCATCTTCTTTAGATGTGGATTCTTCTCCTGGAGAGAAGAGATGGGACCTCCGGGGTGAAACCGGATGTGATGTTACCGCTCATGCCAAGACTTGTACTCTAGTCTGCAGGAGTGGGAGAAGAAGGCGGTAGCAATTCATTCTCTTCAGCACTCGTGTTGGTGGGCTTACCTTATTAAGGTCTTATAGATGCTCCCTATGTACTCACATGTGACACTACATATGAAATTTTGACATTTTGTCATGAATGGCTTTTGTTGCTGTTGTTATAAAACTGTTGTAGTTTTATGAATGTACAGCAAACAAAACTCACTATCTTTTCACAGTGTATTTCCCAACTCCGAACCGGGTCCATTCATGGAGTCAATGCTTCTTGCAGTCATTTTATATAACATCGCCATCATGAAGTTACAGGTTACATGCATTTGTAATATATGCTCAGCAACTATGTAGCATCATAGCAACGAGAGATATTAAATGGTGGCACCAATGAAACTGTAACATACAACATGGCAGTACCCATAGAAAATCAAAATGCACAAAATTGCAACGAAATGACATCACCAAATTGAAAGTAAAACTAAAAAGATAATACTATTTATATGAACTTTGTAATTATAGGTCATCCTTGATAAACCATCAGCTTATGTGTTTGTGTTGTGCATAAGGATTAAGGAGTAATGTGTTTGTGTTAGGAGTTCTGCAGGTAATAATGCACTCATATTATGTATGAGGGGAGTGTGTTAGGGGCTCTTGTTATATACAGTAGACATGTTCATTTTATGAGTGAGCCCAAACAGTAAAGACCTTGTGGTATACATAAACAGTGAAACATTGCCACATTACACATAACTCAGGAGGTCACGTTATTATTAAAGTGTGGTGTAATATTATGTATTAGTGTGTAATGTACTCACAATATTCTCATGATATGTTTAAAGTATGGCATACTGCACTTGTGTTATCTCCAAAGGAAGGGCACAACATGCTTGAGGTACTCAGAAGATCAGACTCTTGTGTTATGTGTAAGGGCAAAGCATAACAGGCTCCTATAAACAAAGTGCTATTCACTTTGGTTCAGCTATATTTGTACTTGGCATTGAAATATCACTGTCAATTAAATTCCTTTATTTATTATGTTGTTCTGTAAAAATGTCATCCTTCTGCTTACTAACTCTTGTTCCAGGTGAAGCAGTTATTGCTTAGAAGCCTTAGCCATTTTTTTTTATTTGTTTTCCTCATAAGCCATACCATACAGAAACATCAGAAAAAAAGTATTGTGTGTTACTGACATTCATCTTTTCTCTGCTCTCATCTGGATTACCTAATTTAAAATACATTTATTTCCCGGTCACTTCTTGTGACTTCTTGCTGCTGGTGTGAGTATTGGATCACAGATTTTCTTGCCACTCTCTGCTGCTGCTACTTTGCCTGTGGAGCGCCTCCACCAACATGTGAGATGCTATTTCAGTTTTGAGGAGTGAAGACAAAACCACATCTTCCTTCTTTCACTATGGTAAGTGCACAACCAGTTTCCAATCCAGCTGGCCACAAGCAAGCAACCATCAATTTCACAGCATTCTTTTATTTTCATTTACTATTAAGAATGTAACTCATTTATATTACAAATGGGAGCTGCCTAGCCACCATCAAAAGGAAAAATACTTTGTACAACTTAGCGAAACTCACTTTGCTTTTGTGTATGCTTCTATAGCTCTATACATACCTTGTTGTTTCTTCCTTTACTAATTTAAGAAGTCTTTTGCAAAAAAATGAAAAGACTGAGAAAAACAAGCATTCTTTATTTCCACATTATGATAATAAACTAGACATGTTCAAGAGAGGAGGAGTATGCACAAAAACAGTAAATCCAAACTAGAATGTCATTTTTACTTTCTTCTAAATTAAAGGAATTTTTAAATAGCACTTGTCTTTTTAAATACAAGGAAAAGTTACAATATAGTTACAGATGTGTGATTCAAAGATGTTTAAAAAATCTACCCAGACTGTGAAGGAACTAGTTCTTCTCATTCATGGGGAAAAAAACAGGATCTGGCATATTAAGTGTCCACCATAAGAAAATAAAACTGGGCAAGGAACTTTCAAAATATCATGTATTTGTATTATGCTTTACATGCATATTTGGTTGACTGACAAGTGTGAGCCGAACGAGAGTAAATGAGTGTGAGTGAGTGTCTTACCATGCCCTGTGAAAAGACAGATGTCCCATCCAGGGTTAATGCTGCTTCCTTGTAGGTCCAGAGTCTTGGTCCAGAACTCATCCTCTGCATTGGATCTTTTATGTTCTCCCTGAGACAGTGAGGGATCTCAAAGGTGTATGTGTTAGTTTAATTAACTCTTTTAGGGCTAATGTTGACTTTTGTCGACAGCAGGCGTCGAGGTTGGATTTTGATTTTAGTTAACATCCAGGGGTAGAGGATAATAATCAGCTGTAGATCTCGACAAACCTCACCATCACGTTACGGGTAGACCCTCTTTGCTAGGATGACTGTTAGACTCATTGACTTGACATTGAATCCCTGTGTGCGCGTGTGAGGAGCGTAGAGTAAACAACGTCTAAAATGGCATTGACTTTGGGCAAAACAGCAAAGCGAATGTGCAAAGCAAAATACCCTGTGGGCACTGTTAATTTTTTCTTTTGCTTTTTGCATACTACTGCTAAATTAGACTGACTGATCAAATTCTGATAAAAGAGATCTTGAAATCAAAAATGGCATGGTGGAGCAGTGGTAGCGCTGCTGCCTTGCAGTAAGGAGACCTGGGTTTGCTTCCCGGAGGAGTCTGCATGTTCTCCCCGTGTCTGGATGAGTTTCCTCCGGGTGCTTCGGTTTCCTCCTACAGTCCAAAGACATGCAGGTTAGGTGCATTGGCAATCCTAAATTGTCCTTAGTGTATGCTTGGTGTGTGGGTGTGTGTGTGCCCTACAGTGGGCTGGCACCCTGCCCGGGATTTGTTCCTGCCCTGCACCCTGTGCTAGCTGGGATTGGCTCCAGCAGACACCCATGACCCTGTGTTAGGATATAGCAGGTTGGATAATGACTGACTGACTGACTGTATGATCTGGAAATCAAAAATGAATGACAGGTAGGTGTTTCCTTTCCAGAAAATGCCTTTCAGAATATAAATGGTTATACAGACAGGTATGTACTGTAGTATGTAAGCAGTGTTACAGCCGATCTTAGAAAGCTAATGTTTAATGTTAAATGCATTTAGTGTTTGCTTTGCATGCTTTTTAGAAAACTGGTTTTTGGGGAAAAATATTCAAACCTGGGAGAAAATGAAAAAAATGATTAGCCCTGAAAGAGTTAAAGCCTGTAGATCCTTATTGCTGTGAATTCAGGTGGGTGTATGAATGGGCCCTGTGACAGAATTTTGTGTGGTTCATTGGTATTTCCTACCTTAAACTCAGTGTGAATGAAAGAGGGTACATGCATAAAACTGCCCCATGATAAACATGTGCCCTGTGCAGAGCTGAATCTGCTTTCTGACTAATGCTGGTACCTTGTGATCCTCAATTGGATTAAGCTCGATCAGTAAATAGAAAGAAGAATTAGTGGCTGGATGAAGGCTTGAACAGTACAGTGATGAGTAAATTTAATACTTTAGAGAATCTGTACCTTAATTTAGTTACTGACTGGAGTGTCTTCTGTGTAGATTAAGCATATTCTCCCTGTGATAAGTAAGTCTGTCTTTCCCGTCAGTTTAAAGACATTCTTTAAAGTCCTCCTGGGGTGAGTGTGTGTGTGTGTATTCTTGCTGAAAAATCAAATATATATATATATATTATATATATATATATATATATATATATATATATATATATATATATATATATATATATATATATATATATATATATATATATATAGAGAGAGAGAGAGAGATTATAAAGTTGTAATAATAGATGTGTTCTCATTTATTTAACAGTTTTTTGGCTTGCCGATTCCATTTTTATTGTCTAAGTTTCATTTTTGATAAATTTTAATTTTAGGTTTATTTGTTTACACGATACCTTTCTCTCACTGTCATGTTTGATACATTAAAATTCTTCCAACTCTGCATCATCCCTCAGTAGATATACATTGTTTAGTTTCATATGGACTAGCCAGCCCACTTTTCACGTAGGCCTTATTGGTAGGTTTGTTTTGGCTTTTTGACTGGTTTTTCCCCATGACTTCTGATTAATGTCTTGCTCTTTGATTCCTGGTTGCTTGGTTGTTATGATCTCCTAGTTTTGACCCTTTCATTTCTCTGACTTTAATACCATTTTCTGGTCTTTCCATTCTCTAGTCCTTGAACACTTAAAGGAATACACCATTCAAAACTTAAGTTTTTTATATCTTATATGTTTTATTTACTTTTGCAATTGAAGAACCTCCTCTCCCTCTCATTTGCTGGTCAAGAGACCAGTCTTCAATTCAAAAATTCAGTCCCATGAGCCTTTAGTTTTAAGATTATGACATGACTGGCACTGATTATTCGGAAGTAACTATTTAAGAGCATTTCAATAAATAAGGGTTTGTTACGAGTATACAATTGCATAACGGACATGCAGACAAGTAAATGTGAGATTTTTCATTTTCTTTTTACTGGGGACATTTTTAACATTGCTTACTGTTGTACAGAAGTGGTCACGATTGCCTTCTGTTATATAACATTTTTCTTTTCATTATGCATGAAAACATCAGAATTCAATTTTTCTTGGACATCACTATAAACTACATGAGGTAAGTAACATATAAAAAATATCTTTTTTTAGGTAGAGTATTCTTTTTAACGGTAGTCGTTCAATTCATCTGCCTGGGGTGGAAGCAGCAAAGGATTCAAAGTCCTTCCAGGCCGGGATCTTTCTAAGCATTCCAGCAATAGATGATTCTGTCACTCAGACACTTGTATTGTTTGGTAGATAACATGTTATATGTTTATACCTGAAATTCTGTATTTTTACTTAATCCAGCACCTTTGTATATGTTTTGATATTGTTGGCATTGTTTACTGCTATTGCTTTGTTTATAGTAATCTGTACTAACAGCACTGTTACATTATACTTTGTAATGTGCTGTCACTGAATGTGTTTGATGTTTCATCACCACTGGGACTAGCAAGAAATACATTTCATTGTACTTTAAGGTAAAAGACAACAAATTATTTTTTTTTAACTTCCATTTGGGTTAATTAATTATTGCTGTTGTGACTTGAACGTCTTGTTGGGCTTAAAGGGCTGCTCTTAACTGGTTATATCTAACTGGTAGGCACTTTTCAGTGACTTTAAATTCCTCTTTTTCGTCTACTTCTCCTCTTAAATGTGGTGTTCCTCAGGGATCCATTTTGGGTCTTATCTTATTCTCTATATACCTTCACCCTATTGGAGCTATTTTTAGGAAATGTAACATTTCTTTCCACTGCTATGCTGATGATACACAGGTTTATATTCCCATTTGCAACTCTGCAATAAATCAACTGCACAACTGTCTTTCTGAACTAAGATCCTGGATGGCTAATAATTTTCTTGATCTGAATCAAAATAAAACGGAGGTGCTTATAGTGAGTCCATCAGCTAAAGCCCAAATTGGTCTCGAACTTCTTGGCTCTGTCTTTTGCAAATCTAAAGTCCACAATCTTAGTGTTATCTTTGACAGTAACATCTCTTTTGAGAAACAGATTAATTCTGTAGTCAAGAGTTGCTTTTTCCAGCTTTGTCTGTTAGGTAAGATCAAGCCTTTTTTATCTTCTAGGGATCTTGAGAAAGCTACTCATGCTTTTACTTTTTCTCAGCTTGATTAC